>NW_009940350.1:0-3752 GCF_000696875.1 Nestor notabilis | reverse complement strand
ACCCAATTTTTTTTGTAATTTTTTACAAAACACACAGGAAGGCCACAGTGGGTACGAAGCAAGTAACTCCACAGGCACATTGTGACTAAAAACATTGAGACACTGCCACAGCATGAGTTTCAGGAGCAACCAGGAACAGCCAGTTAGTAAGTCTTAAGCTGCACACAGCTTGCCAATTCCAGCATACCTCCCATGTTTGAGCTATAACACATGAACCATCATGCTGGTCATGAATGGGCAATGCTGGCTTGAGGCCACCAGGGCTGCAGCCTGCAGCTGTGCTGGGGTGCAAGGCAGACAGGTGTTATTGAGGACTCCTGGATGACCCAGGACCAAGGCACTGCCTGAACAACCCTTACTGGAGTGGGCCTTTTAGTCATCACTACTGTCGTGTTTTAAGCCCTGCTTGTACCTGGGAACCGCGCAGCCGCTTGCTCACTCCCCCCCTTTTTCTCCCCCTGCTCCCGGAGGGATGTAACTTCCACGGGTTGAGATAAGAGCACTCCAGTAACTAAGGTATAATACAAAACCACTACTGCTACCACAAATAATAATGATGATAAGGGAAATAACAAGGGGAGAGGATACAATTGCTCACCACCCACCAACCGATACCCAGCCCGACCCGAGCAGCGATCTGGGCCTTCCAGGTAACTCCCCACAGTTTCTATACTGGGCATGACGTGCTGTGCTATGGAATACCCCTTTGGCCAGTTTGGGTCAGGTGTCCTGTCTCTGCTTGCTCTCAGCTTCCCCTCCTCCCAGCTTCCCCTCCTCCCTGGCAGAGCATGAGGCTGAGAAAGTCCTTGGTCAGAGTAAACATTACTTAGCAATAATTAAAAACATCAGTGTTATCAGCACTGTTCCCAGGCTGAAAGTCAAAAACACAGCACTGCACCAGCTACTAAAAAGGAGAAAAAATGACTGCTGTAGCTGAACCCAGAAGAACGACTCTAGTAACTTTTCAAGATGTCCAGTAATCACAAAGCCAAGTGGTTAGTGAGATTTACCTGAGCTACCATCTAGAATGGAGGTGTTCCTGCATTTTGAAGCCAAACGTCAAAGCCTGAGAACCTGTGTACTTGCTCGCTCTAGAGTTTATCAAATACCATAAAACACACTTATACCTCTTTCTTGGCAATCTCTTGGAGCCGCCTGGGTAGGCGTTTAATATTGTGACTCATTGCTCGCCTTCGCATGTGCCTTGGGAGGGTCTGGAAAACCAAAGAGTTTGAAGACTTCTGTGAAACTGCTTTCAACATGGCACTGATCTCAGCAGCACGAGCTTGAGCAAAAGTAGACACTGGAACGGAAAGAACTGCATCAGAGCATGATAAACGGCAAAAATCAAAGAAGATGACACTGTACATACATGACTGAATCCCAGCAGAGTATTCCTAGTACATCAGCCTAATGGCTTCTTGAGATAGAAGTAAATACTGTATGTTATTACTGAACAAATTTTGATTCTTTAGATACCTTGAAGCTTACAGATACGGTTAAGCAAATACTTACACATGAATGAATCTGAAAGCTGTGGTATAAGCAATATGTCCTATTTGCATTAAGAATTTCTTTATTAAAGCAGTGATTTTTTTCAGATAGAATTCACAGAGACAAAAGAAAATCACCATGGAAAAAAGGAAGAAATAATTGCATTACAGACTAGTTTAAAATGATCAAATAAGAATCCAGAGGTTGGTCTTGTTTTATGCTTATGGAACTGTATCTATTACCAGAGTACCACCACACTCTGGAAAGCTAATCTGCTCTCCCAAATAAATGTTTTGATAGATGGAAAGTTGTCTTCAACTCACATCATGGGCAAAACAGTTTCACTGGCTACATTAAAAGCAAATTACTATCAGTACTCATTTTGCTGGCAGAGAAACTAAAATGCGTATCCCTCGTTACAAGTAAGCGCAACTTTTCAGCTCAGAAGTCTGAAAGGACTCATTAATCAACAGCTGGTCATTCATTCCAGTATACAACTACTTGAGAAAATTAGGAAAAACAGAAGAATGTAGCATCAGTACTAATTTTTGCTTTTGCACAAAAATAAAGACAGACAGCAAATTTAATCACCACCAAGTTGTCCTGGACACACAAATTATGACATTTATTATATACGAACCTGTTATGTATCTTGGCATTTCCTCAGAAACACTCGGGCGTCCTCCTTGCCATCCTCCTCTTCCTCTGCCTTTCTCTCCTCTGTTTTGCCCTTTTGAAAAATACTGGTCTTTCCTGTAAGAAGGCCCAGATGACTGGTTCAAAAATTTCTGCTGCTGATACTGGTGCTCAGAAAGAACATCTCCTGGAGGGTTTGAGAGATGAAGAGAGGTAACAGAAATGCAACGCAGTTTGAGTAACTGGCAACTCTTTCCTCATAAGATTGCATTGCACATTCCTCTTATTATATATATGTACCTAAAATAGTAATCAGAAATCAGAATTCTTCTTTTTTTTTTAGAGGAAGAAAAAAGTTTCGCACTGTCCTGCAGCAAACCTGCAGTAGATTAAGTAACTTTTCTACAGTCTGAAAATGGTACCCAATCCAACCTTTGCCTCCAATACTTTATCAGATCCAACAGAAAAGACATGAGTAAAAATCAGTCTACATAAAATCAGTAGAGATCTTTATTACTGTCTAGTTGGAGTTTTAATACCAAACCAGTCAAGTTAGTATTTTCCCCCTTGCCCCTTGATTCCCCCCCAACTCCTCAATCAAATATATTCTTGACTCACATATCTCTCTGTTACAGCAATAAATAAGCATGATAGATGTATGCTGGTACAATAAGTTACCTTTCTGGTAGCGGTATTTCAATCATTACTGCAATTAGATAAAAGTCTACAGTAAGCTTCTTAAGGTACACAAATTCCTTTCAAGAGTGACAAGCACCTAACAGTACTTCAAGTTCAAGAGGGTCTTGAAGTCTGTATTTAAAAATTAGTTCATATTCAACCTATTCAGTTAAATCTTAGTTAGGATTTCTAGCACAATTTGAGTTACAGTTCTCAGGCACTTTGTGCTGGACAACTGAGCTAAAAAGGGCCCGAAGAGCCATTCCCACCACCCTACCCACTGCATGAAGACAAGGAAACATGGGGCCATACTGTTCAGGGAGCTTCTCTGGTGAAAACCAACCTGTGTATAAGAAATGGGGTAAGAGAGTAAAAACACCAGTTTCCAGGTTGATCAGCTTCTTAAACAAGCCTATACCATTGTCCCATTGGCATGAGGAACAGCCGAGAGCAGATTCACCTCCAGTAGCATCAATTTATACAAACTAAGGAACCTTCTTTTTCTATTTCAAATAAGCATGAAGTTTTATATTAAGCAGCAATGCTGTTTCAGCCCCGATGCAACCACGCATCATGGAGAGCTGCAGTAATTCAAACGAAAAAATAACTGGGGCTGGAAACAGAAGTTAGGTTTTATGCAGAGTAACTCCCTGATATGGGTTCTCCACACGGCTGAGAGCAGCACTGTCCAGGTGAGAAACAGGGATTGCTGAAGCCAGCAAATTTGTGTAGAACTACAACCTAAGTCAATCACTGGAGGGTAACTGGACAGCAATTAACTCACAAAACCACTATTTCACTACCAAATTTGCCCAAGAATGAAGGAACTAAATATTTTAATCGAAAGATGGAAGAGTGTTTCAAAAGGCAGTGAATGACTTAATCTAAAGAAAAATTAAATTACTTAATTTATATTAAGTATATTAATTAAGTAAATTAACTAT
>NW_009940349.1:374-25079 GCF_000696875.1 Nestor notabilis | reverse complement strand
GGCGGGCGGTGCCTGGGGCGGAGGAGAAACACCCTGTGGGGTGCTCTGTGCTTAGTGTTGCTTCTGCGCCTCTGCTTTTCGTCTAGGAAGAAGTTCAAAAGCACGTCCGAGTACATTTACCTGACTCTGTTTCTGAACGGGGAGAACAGCGATGTCAAGATCTGTGCCCTGGGAGAGGAGTGGAACCTGCATAAGATTTATCTGTGCCAGGTCAGCTGTGTTTAGTAGAACGATGTTAGGTTGACCTGAGATACTCTTCTTCCCTTGTATTTTTTATTATCTATTACCCGAAAGGGAGTTGTAATGAGGTGGGTCAGTGTCTGCTCCCCAGCAACAAGTGATAGATGAGAGGAACCGGCCTCAAGCTGCCCCAGGGCAGGTTTAGCTGGAGCTGAGGAACAATTCCTTGCCCAGAGGGTGCTCAGGCATTGGAACAGGCTGCCCAGGGCAGGGCTGGAGTCACCGGCCCTGTGAGTGTTCCCAAACCTTGTAGACAAGACCCTCAGTGCCCTGGGTTAGTGGTGGCCTTGGCACTGCTGGGGAATGGTTGGACTTGATGAGCTTAAAGCTCTTTTCCAACGTGGTTGATTCCATGATTCTCTGATTTCACCTGTGTTAGAACTTTTGAAAGGGCAGGAAAGGCATTTGTGTGTAGCCAAAGGCTGAGCAGGGGCATCCAGCTCTGGATAGAACAGTGTTTGACCAGGGGACAGCTGGCAGACACAGCTTTAGGTGGCTTTAATTGGCTTTAATTGTGATTTTGCCTCTCCCTCACAAAGGGAGGACATCAGTGGGTTGGACAGTCAACCTTGCCTTGTGCAGCACAAAGTAAGTCAGGTTTCTGTTTCCACTTGTGCTCTGTCATTGGAATAACTATAGCTGAAATGGTTTTGAAGGTTAAGTAACTCTCTCTGTAACTTACCCTTGATGAAATGACTCTTCCTGTCTTGGTCTGAATGTTTCTGTTTCCCTCATCTCTCAAGTTACTGCATTGAGTTTGCTAAATGCCAGTAACGTGCTGCTCTACCTGTTGATGGCAGATCTGAGAAATGGAGGAACTCCTTTTTCTGATGCTGTTTGCTAAAATGATCATTCCTCATGAAACTGAGGAGTTGATCTACGTGGCAAAGCTAAGGTAGGTTAGCTTAATGTAGCCCCATGAGGACCGGTAAGATGAATAAGGTCCTGGCTTTGAGAGTAGGTTTGTGTGGCATCATAGGTAGGGGATATGCTGAAGGTATAGAAATATTCACATCATCAAATAAATCAAAGCTGGGTTTCATGTGACTTGCTACCCTGAGCTGAAATGCTGAGGCAAGAGGTCAGGGGAGATGGTGCTGTACAAACAGGCTTCATTGATCTCTCAGGTGAAGTTTGGTGAGTGATAGCATCTCCTAATGGGCACATCTGCTGCTGAGAAGGAGAACCATGACTCCTAGTGGGACATTTGCTTGGAAACCTATCAAATCCTAATTTTATATGCCTTACACTTTAGAATAAAAGGTCCCTTTACATCAGTGGTGCATGTGTGTGTGTCCTTGGTATGAGACTACAACCTTGTACTTTACTTTATATGTCTTGCCTGCTTTTTCTTTCTACCCCCAACACCCAAACGGGCATTCCCTAATGCCTGCAGGATTTGTTGTCCACGAGTAACATTAAGGACTTAGTTCATGGACTAATTATATCCCTAATGATGGTGTGATTTGAAGGAAAAGAGCTTATGTGGCTTTACTGGCCTTTTCAAGCTCTTTACTTACTGTGATTACAGACATGGTGTCCAGATTTTCTATGCATGTTTCAGAAACAGAGCAAATACAATTCCCCCTTTCTCAAGTATGTCAAAATGTTGGAGCTTGTGAAAAGTTCCCTTAATGCACTTTTGATCTGCATAAAGTTAAATATTAATGATTTTTCATTCCATGAGCTGCTTTCTACAGCTTTAATTGGAATGAAATCCCTTATTTGAGTTCTTCTCTCATCTTCCCTCATAGTCAGGCTACTTTTCCAGCATGTTCAGTGGATCTTGGAAAGAATCCAGCATGAACACCATAGAGTTGGAGATTCCCGACCAAAATATTGATGTAGAAGGTGAGTGGGAACCTTTTATTCGAAGAAAACCCTGAAGGTAGAGGTTAAGGTGAACCTGACAAAAAATAGCTGCAAATACATACTTTATGTTTTAAGAATAGTTTTCAAACCTGAGAGGGTGAGTGCTGTGCTCATTCAGGTTTGAGCTTAACTGGAGTCACCAGGAGAGTTGAATTCAGTTTTGTGCCTCTGAGTTGCAACCACTTGTGCTGTTGTTTTGGCATCAGCACTCTCGAGATCTGCTCTCGTGGAGACCCACGTTTGAGGGTAAATCCCATCTTCCTCTGTCTGGTCTTGAAAAGCTCAACTGGGGTGAGTTGACAGAGTGTTTTGCTGTGGTTCCAATCACCATGGAGCAAGGAAGGAGTGTTTCTAAGAGGAATTGCAGAGAAACTTGTAGCTGGCTTGATATCCAGAGCAAATAAGACTGTAGAGAACGTGTGCACACAAGTGGTCTGGTTACATTTAAGGATTCTTTCAGTTACCTGTGCTCGATGTCCTGCCTTTGTTTGATGCTTGTACTCTTTTCAGCTCTACAGGTGGCTTTTGGCTCCCTGTACAGAGATGAAGTGCTAATAAAACCCAGTCAAGTGGTTGCAGTTTCAGCAGCAGCCTGCATGCTGCAGCTGGTAAGTAATAAATATGCAACATTTTAATGCTTGTTTTTCAGATAAACAGTCGATAATACACTTGCACGTGTGTACTTCTTCACCCAGAGAAATGAATCATCTTTTCAGACCAAAACCCCAAACATAATGCAGTGGTTTGGTTGAAAAATACTGTGACAAAGATCCTGTTGTAATATTAAGTGCTGCTTTGGGAATCGTATCTAGTAGATTAAAACGTGTTTTAACAGCTCATTTGTTCTACCCTGAAGGTGTTCATTAAGCTTGTCTTTCACATGATGTATTCTTGAGGAAAAACCTCTATTTCTGAGGAATGTTGGCTTCATATTTTGGCTATTGGTCCCTGTGGTTGTGTGTGACTTTGGTAACTGTTCAGGCATGAAAATCTGTATGAACTGCACAAGCTTTGACACTTCCTGTTGGGAAATGAAAACTTTGGGTTGTTTTTCCTCCCCACAGGATGGCTTAATCCAGCAATGTGGTGAAACAATGAAGGAAACCATTAATGCCAAAACTGTGTGTGGTTATTATAAGGCAGCGGAGACGTACGGGTTAGAGTCTGTGAAGAAAAAGTAAGAATTGATTTCTCCAAGCTGCTTTGTCCATTGCTATGTAAAAGTGTGAATTTACAATCAGTAGGATAACACCCAAGTTAATTGTTATTGGTTTAAAGCTATCTGACTTGGGCTTTGCTTGTCCTATTTGGTTTTCAGGTTTCTACTAGAATCATTCACCTTAAAATTGCTGTAGATGAGCAGAGATGGGTTGGCTTTTGCTGTGACTGAATGAATTACTGAAGTCTGTTAGGCTTCAGTGTAACAATGAAATAATGCTTCTGATCATTGACTGTTCTATCACGAAGCTGCTTTAACATGCAGAACCTAAGCTTAGCTTTATTTAAATAGGGTGGATAATTAGACACTGGGGAGCAGAATGCTGAGGTCAGTGCTAACTGCTTCCTTCTGTTGTGAATTACTGTGTTCTCAGAGCTTTTTGTGTCATTATTAGTACTTTGAATTTAACTTTCTCTCTACCCTGAGAGAAATTAAATGCAACTTTGAGAGTTTCAGAAAATGTTGGAAGAATTTATGGTAAACTTCATGGGTTTAAAATAGTTTGTCATATTTTTATGCCCTCCTGTCTGGGGATTACGTGGTACGTAACCAGGCTGTGTGAGCCTGAGCAACTATTGCAGGCATGTTGACTTATGTAATTAAAAATGCAGGTCCTAACTCCTTCTTTCTAATGTAGGTGCCTTGAGTGGCTCTTGAATAATGTGATGACTCACCAGAGTGTGGAACTCTTCAAAGGAATCAGGTATTGAGGCTGCAGTTAACTTCCAGTGATGAAGTACAATTCCTTCCAAAGTATATAGCTCACTACAAATAACTTCCTAGGCTGTTGATGATTGCTTGTCACCTAGCTTGCTTGCTTGGGTTTGCCTAGATTGTCTCACAGAACTCTTATGATCTGATTTGCTTGTTTTCAGCATAAACCTCATGAAACAGCTGATCAGCTCTTCAAACCTCTTTGTAATGCAAGTGGAAATGGATGTGTACACCACGCTCAAAAAGGTACTGTGCAAAGTGTCAGAAGCTTTGGAGGAATGAATCCATTGTGAAAATGTCCCTTTAATACCACACGTGTTCCTTACTTGACAACTTCAGTTCACTCACTGGAGGCTGTTTATTTTACCTAGTGGATGTTCCTTCAGCTCGTGCCTTCATGGAATGGGTCTTTGAAGCATCTCTTAAGCGAAGCTGATGCCTGGTTTGCAGAGCGCAAGAAAGGTAGGAGTAATTGCCATGGCCTTGGATTGGGGAAGGTGTGGGTTAGGAGTGAAAGAAGTCTTCCTCCACTTGCAGACTTTCTCTGTTCTCTCTGGGAAAGCTTGTCTCTGCCAGCACTGCCCAGCATCAGGTTCTCAACAGCAACAGGTTTTTCACTGCTTTGCCCACTTGTTTTTACGTGAGCAGAGATGGTCACTGGTTTTGCTCTGTTGCTCTTGCGGTTGTTCCATTAGGTTAACCTTTTGTTGCCTCTAGAAGGCACTACTGCAATTCAAAAAGGGAAAAGTTTGCTTTAACACTTCTGCTGAAAGGATTTGGATGCAAGGGGTTTCAGAATTTCAGCTGCAGAAGGTGGTTTGCCTGCCCATAATAACTTTCTCTGATCAATAGCTTGAAACTCAAATCTCAAATACAAATAGGGTCTGGAAAAAATACTTAGGAAAGCAAATTGTAATACAGGTGTTGTCTCTTGCAGATTTTGACAGTGACATTGCATTCCTGGAATCAGAAGATGGGAATCGGTTCCTGTCGGTGTTCACACACTTGAGGTTACAGCATATCATCAGTGACTTGGCATCGGCCAGAATTCTTGAGAGAGATTCCCTCATACCCTCAGGTGAGTGAATATTTGGCATTGATGAGGCCACACCTTGAATCCTGTGTCTGTTCTGGGCCCCTCACTGCAAGAGAGACATTGAGGTGCTGGAGCGGGGCCAGGGAAGGGCAATGGAGCTGCTGTAGCGCCTGGAGCACAAGTGTGATGGGGAAGGGCTGAGGGACCTGGGGGGTTTAGTGTGGAGAAGAGAAGGCTCAGGGGGGACCTTATCACTCTCTGCTCCCAAGGAAGAAGGGACGGCTCAAGAGGAAATGGCCTCAAGCTGCCCCAGGGCAGGTTTAGCTGGAGCTGAGGAACAATTCCTTGCCCAGAGGGTGCTCAGGCATTGGAACAGGCTGCCCAGGGCAGGGCTGGAGTCACCGTCCCTGCAAGTGTTCACAGCCCGGGTAGCCGAGGCCTCAGTGCCAGGGGTTAGTGGTGGCCTTGGCAGTGCTGGGAAACAGTTGGACTTGATGAGCTTAAAGCTGTTTTCCAACTTAAAGGATTCTGTAATTCTACTCAGCTGATGAAGTTTTGTGTCTTTTCCAGAAAACCAAAGCACAAGATGCTATGAACTCTTTTCCCATCTTCAAAGACAAGTGTTATTTAGTAACAGATATCTAGGATGATTTGGTGGGGATAGGATAGTTTAGATGCTGCTCTTGTCCTTTGATTTCCATTTAGACTTGTCTAAAATACATCCTCATTCTAGATCCTGTTGCTTTTTGAAGCCTATGAATGGCATTTCACTCTGTTGTTATAGATTACTGTTATTAACATCACATTATCACTGAACAATAAAAGGCCCCATTCTCAGCTGGATGCTGAAGTCTGAGTTCACAGATCAGCTTTGTTCTTTGCTCAGAAGCTGTGTAAGTCCAGCTGAGATGAGATGATGAAGTGTGGAAATGAGTTATGAGGTTGGGCTCTCACTTGAACATGTTTTCCCTCTATCATTCATGTCTCTTACCATGGGAACCTGCCCTTTTTTCTTTTTCTCTTTCTGTTTTGGGGTTTCTGTGGGTTTGAGGTTTTTCCTCCACTCCCCAGAGATAGCTTGTAACAGGGTTTGGACTTCTCATGCTCTGCCTTTAAATACGGCTTCTGTTATCCTTGCTCCGTATTTCACTCTGTTCAGTGTTCCTGTATCGTAGCTGAATCTTAGCACTGAACTTTGCATCTTAACTCTGGTAGGTTTTTTTCCTGGCTCTCATGTACTTTGATTTGCTTTTATCACATCTGGCTGCTCTGTAACTGTCCATTCACCTGTGTCTCAGTGATGTCTCTTTATAGGTTTAATTCCCAAATGTCAATTAAGACTACTTCTATTGGCTGTTTCAGTCTTTGTAAGTTCTTGACATCTGTCTTCTTGTCCATAGTTGTAGCCTTAGGGTGTCACTTTGGCCATATTTAACCTGTCTTTGAGTTCCACTGCTGTCTCCTTGCAAAATGAAAATGATTTTTCTTCATCTCATACTGGCTTTTTCCTTCATGCTGCCATGATGGCAACACAGTGATGATACAAAGCCAAAGCAGACTGGTTAGGGTATCGCTTGTGAAGCCTGCTCAAGTGGTCAGATGCTGTTAAAACACTTCCCTTCCCATTAAGATAACATAGTGAGCATCACAAATTTGCCTTTCTTGTACTGCTGCGTCCTGTCTCTGCTAGAAATAATGGTTGAGTTGCTCTTTGTAGATGAATGTCTGAATAACCAGGCGCAGCTCTTTCTCACACTTTGAAGCTGAATTACAGCTCTTGAGGATGGGGGTAGGATCCTTTCCTCACTAGAAATCTGTCTCTTGAGTGACGGTGAACAGTTTCTGCTACTGAAATGTCCTGGTTTTCCCTGCTCCCTGTTCTGATTTAAATTAATACCTTAACGGATGGAGAAGAGGCTCTTTTGCACTAGTAAAAGTACAAAGGAACTGGGTTATTCTGTGCTCAAAATGTCTATTGAAATGCGTTCTCTGAACAGCAGGTGGAGGCCGAGCATTAGAGACGCTGCGTCCAGGCCGGGTGCAGCCTGTGCGAGCAGCCTGCCCCGTTACTGCCAGTAGGAGGAGCAGGTTTTGACCTCGAGCAAGCGATAACATTTTAGATGATGCCTAAAAATCCCTCCAGAACACATCTGATTTTTGATATGTGTTATTTTATATGCTTAAGTGATGTATAAAGTAAATATAATCCACCTTACTTAAGATGGATATTGGTACGGATCATAATCAGAGTGCAAATGCATCTTCATTCTGTAATAAACCAGCAGATAACTTGGTGGGAACGACTCTTGTAGATCCTAATTTATTGATGACACAGGAGAATTGTGGGTTGTTTCCTTGTGAAGTGACTTTGTCACCGTGTGAATAAGATGTTGCGAACTAGAAATTTGCCAATACTGCACTTGATTTCCTTCTCTTAATGCTGCTGCTGTTCTGGCTTATCAGGATTGACGGGCAGGCTCTTCTTAGTGTTGCTGAAGCACTGTTAGAGTTTAACCCTTGATAACCCTTGTAATCTATTGATACCAGTTTCTAACCAAAAGTTGTGTTAAGATCAGGAGCTTTTACTCATCATTTAGGAGAAGGTTTAGACAAATACTGGCATTGCACTTTCAGAGAGGTTACTGGCTGCCAGCAGCCACTGTTGAGGGGGAAATCATGCTGAATAGTTGAAAGAAATGGTGTGATTATTCATATCTTTTATATCTTGTATGTACACAGGACCTGCAGGAGGCAACTGAAGTACTGTATTGAGTGTTCTTGTTTGAATAGGAAAGATGTAAGAGACAAACACAGAATGTGTCTGTCTGAAAGCCAAGTGTGTGTTGTTCTGTTTCACTTGGTAACTTCTGAACATTTCCTGATAAGCAGTATTTTCTCTCTTAATGTTTGCAAATTAACAGTTGACATATGATGCATGAAATAGATACATATATAGAGATAGAGAAGATGCTTTATCTCCATTCTCTGTTCTTTACCTGTGTAGTTTTCCTTAATTCGTTTTTATACTTTTGCTTTGGTTAATTCCCATTTTGGTCCTATCACAGTAGTCTGAATCTTAGCTCTAGAAGTTAGTCGTGCAAGTTTGCATCTGGAACTTCTACGACAATCTCACTTCTTCTCCCTTCTACCATATTCATCAACCTCTTGTTTTCATGGGAACTGTGGTTCTCACTGTCCCTTTCATCCTTTCCTCCATAGAGTTTGTTCTGGACCATGACCTTGCATACTTGCCCCTGTTTGTTAGCTTGACCAAGAAGAACTTGCTGTGCTTTTCGTTGCCTGTCATCCCTTTTGTGTAACTGACTTGAAGCTGTGAGGTTTTGTTCTGCTTTATCTCTTGGTTGCAACTGTTAAATTAATACGGTCGATAAAATCTTTATAGTGCTGTCAGAGGAAGATGTGATTTATGTTTATTCCTGGTAGGAGACAATTTCTGTTTGTTTCTGCCGTATCCGTGATAAGTCACTGTTTCCTTTCCCATTGATTCTGTTTTCTTCTCGTTTAACTTGTGCAGAATTCTGCTGAGGACTCAGAAAACAGCATCTTTTCCCAAGGGCTTTTAACAAGCTCCTTGGCTTAACAGCACTTTGCTCACCAAGATGTGTTGAGCTGCATCACTTCTGGCAATCGTGAATGCTTGATCAGATCAATACAGTGCTGAGTTATTTAGTGGTAGCTGTTTGTATTTTTTATCATAGAATCACAGGGTCATAGGCTCAGCCAGGCTGGAAAAGACCTTTTAAGATCACCCAGTTCAGCCATTCCCCAGCACTGCCAAGGCCACCACTAATCCCGTGGCACTGGGGCCTCAGCTACACGGTTCCTTGGGAGCAGAGACCAGCCCCCTCCTGGCTCCATCCTCCTGTCAGGCAGTTGCAGAGAGCGATCAGGTCCCCCCTGAGCCTTCTCTTCTCCACACTAAACCCCCCAGGTCCCTCAGCCCTTCCCCATCACACTTGTGCTCCAGGCCCTGCTCCAGCTCCGGTGCCCTTCTCTGGCCCCACTCCAGCACCTCAATGTCTCTCTTGCAGTGAGGGGCCCAGAACTGACACAGGGTTCGAGGTGTAGCCTCCCCAGTGCCCAGCGCAGGGGGACAGTCCCTGCCCTGGCCCTGCTGCCACACTGGTGCTGAGCCAGGCCAGGATGCTGGGGGCTTCTTGGCTGCCTGGGCACAAGCTGCTCCTGTTCAGCTCCATCAATCAGCACCCCCAGGTCCTTCCATGAGCAGTTTCCAGCTGCTCTTCCCCAAGCCTGGAACGCTGCAGGGGGCTGTTGTGACCCAAGTGCAGGACCCAGCACCGAGCCTTCTTGAGCCTCATACCAGTAACACAAATGTGTTACCAGGTGGTGGGTTTGCACTGGTTAATGAGTGTAACCTTATTGTTTCAATGTAATTTTATTTCTCCATTTAACTGTTTATGAATGTCCCATTCCCAGCTCCAGAGACAACACCCAGCTTATTCATTCTGTTATTGTTTTTAATTTTAGAATGGCTGTCCCCTGTTTACAAACAGCTGTGGTTTGCCATGCTCAGAGTAGAACAAGAGAATGATATTGGGTAGGTATATTACAGGCTTTCCTTTATTACTTTCTTAAATTAGAAACCTTCCTCTCATATAAAACCTGACATGCTTAACTTCTGGAGTTTAAGAAGAAACAGGGAGAGGAGACTTCAGTGGTTTTAAACTCTGTTGCTCTCTGCGGAGCTGTCTGTTCCCTTGGGCTGGCTCATCTCCTTTCCTTTCAACAGCAGATCTCTAGAAAACTTGTGTAATGCTGGGAGGGATCTTCTCTATTTTCTTTTATGTTGCTTAATGCTTTTCACTGCTACTTTGCCCTGAAATACGTGTCAAGGCTGTGAAGCAGTACTTTAGCCTTCCATATTAAGGATGACTTTAGGAGAAGTACTGCAGACAGAGAAGAAGCCTCATCTGTCTTGCTTCCTTCCTCCCTGGGCTAGGTGGACAAGAGGTTGTGGTGCAATGTAACTGTATTGGTGTAGGAAGCAATGTGTCATTTTTGATTTAGGCAAGGATAACTCCAAACTAACTTTGTTCTGCCTCTCCCATCACAGCCTCTCAAGCAGCGAGCGAGGGCCCAGCACCCAGCAGGGTTTGGCACCCCTGGCACCTGTTTGCCTTGTTCCCTTCTAATATCACAGCCTTTCCCCCAGCCACTGATTAAGTTTGATACCACCCTCCACTGTCAGTGCCTCCAGCTTTTTCTAGGCACTGCATCCTTCTCCACTGCTAAGATGCTGCTCTCTCTATAATCCTCCTATTTTATATCCCATCTTTCCTCCTTCCTAAGCCACGTGTTTTACCATGGTGGCATTGCATTGCCATTGAGAAGAATTCCATGGTGGCATTGCATTGCCATTGAGAAGAATTCCATGGTGGCATTGCATTGCCATTGAGGAAAATCCATGGTGGCATTGCAGTGCCATTGAGGAAAACTCCATGGTGGCATTGCGGTGCCATTGAGGAAAACTCCATGGTGGCGTTGCATTGCTATTGAGGAAAACTCCATGGTGGCATTGCAGTGCCATTGAGGAAAACTCCATGGTGGCATTGCAGTGCCATTGAGGAAGTTCCATGGCAGCTGTCAGCACACATGCATCGTTTCTGTGCCCTTTCACAGATGTGCATGGAGCTGTGCTTTGTGTAACACCCTGATGGTGTCTGTGTGTGTAATGTGAACCTGTACAGGGGTTGCTGGTGGTGGCTTGGGCAGCAAGGCATGGTGATTCAGTATGTTACATGTGTGCATGTCATCACAAACTGTTTGCCTTCCTTCTGCTTCACTTCTGTGCCTTGAGCCAGGTCCCGTGATCTCTTACAAAACACCGAAACTATGGCAAGGTGCAACTGGGGAAATGTTTCCTGCCTTTGTCTTCTCTCCTAGTTCTTAGTGTGCTTTGTGGAGGACAAACCTCAGGTCAGGAAGCTGCAAAATGTTTGTTACCTCTCAAAAAGCAATAAACCAACGTCTTTATTTTCTGCCAGTTCTGTTAGCCCAGCATTTGCTGCTCTGAAGGTCACAGAATCCCAGACTAGTTTGGGCTGGAAAGGACCTTAAAGCTCCTCCAGCTCCAACCCCTGCCACAGGCAGGGACACATTCCACTAGAGGAGGGTGCTCCCCGCCCAAGCTGGCCTTGAACACTGCCAGGGATGGGGCAGCCACAGCTTCTCTGGGCACCCTGTGCCAGCGCCTCAGCACCCTCACAGGGAAGAGCTTCTGCCTCAGAGCTCATCTCAATCTCCCCCCTGGCAGGTTCAAGCCATTCCCCTTGTCCTGTCCCTACATCCCTTGTCCAAGCCCCACTCCAGGTTTCCTGGAGCACCTTTAGGCACTGGAGCTGCTCTAAGGTGTCCCCTTCAGGAGCCTTCTCTTCTCCAGGCTGCCACTCATGTGGCAAGTTGCCCTTCTCTGGACCTGCTCCAGCACCTCAGTATCTCTCTTGTAGTGAGGGTCCAGAAAAGGAGTATCACCCTTCCAGCTCCTAAAGATCCATGTCGGGTGGTCACAGCTTGTTTCTGATACTACTGTTTTCTTGGGCAGACTTTTCTTGTAGTGCTATTGTTGATGGATTTAGCAGTAGGCAATTGGACATTGTGTGTTACTTCCAGCTCTTATGGGAACCACAGTTAGCATGGAAGTATTAGCATAGTCATCAAAATTGGGTTCCCTTGTCCAGTTTTCTCTTTTGCAGTATGGGATTTTCTTTACTTTTAAGACAGCTAAATCTGAAAATATCAGTCAGAGAAAGTTTTACTTAACAATAGACTGTGTTTGCCCAAACCTCTTATTCTGGCATTCATTGTTAGGGGCTTTCTTCAACAGCAATGGTAAGAAGTGGGTGGGATGTAGTGTTTCTTCTCGATATGTCTTTGCTTCTGACTTCAGTAGTTTGCAAACTTAACATGGTTCAAGGTGACATCCAGGTTACTGTTTGTTTAACAGTTGATAATGGATTGTCTTGGGACATGGTGTTCCCTGTGGCTGCACAGGAGGTGGTGGGAGTCCAGGCACGTGTGTGTGGAGCACTTTCCTGTACCTGTGTGCAGCTCAGCTCTGGTGTTGCTCGTCCATAGCATGCAGTGTCTTACCACTCATGTTATTTGAAGTCCTGAGATCACTTCTCTCTTCTGCTGGCAAGCTGCAGTGCCACCCTGCAGCGAGATGCTGCTGGTTCCCAACTTGTTTCTTAGAAGGGAAGGCTTGAACTGTTCCACTGTATTAAAGCAAGTATTTTGGACATCTCACCAACCTGTGGCTGAAAGAAAAGATATCAGGTTTTATTAGACCATCCTGTTACCCAGATGTGCAGCCCTTTCTCTTGCATTTACTGCCTGTGTTGGTTATCTTAACACATTCTTCCCCTTAGAGATAAGGATGCAGACTTGGTAAGCTGAGCAAAACATGAAGTCTGGCTCCCAGCAAGCCAGAGTAAGCTCTGTTCTCATCTCCCACCCTGGTGAACAGCATCATTGAACCTGCTTATTCTAGGAAATCACATTGCTTTGAAATGAGCAACGTGAGTTCCTCTTTTGATAACTTCAGAGAGGAAAAGCAAATGTTTCTCTTCTACTTCCTGAAGTTTGTGTTTAAAAGGACTAAATATTTTATATCTCTTCAGAATTTGAGAAGTTTTTAGTGTAATACTGGAGGTTTTGGCTTTGAGTTGCAGCTGCTCAAGGTTTTCTTGATGTGCTAAAGTGGGTCTATCTTTTTTCATAACTAAACATCTGTACCAGATGCCAGACAGATCTTTCAAGTCCATAACTGGATTTTCTACTCTTAATAGTCATTTTGGCAGTGTTTAGAATGAAATAGAATAACTTGCCTGTTCACTAAGCATATAGTAGGCAAGTGGAAGTGATTAGAGCTGGAAATCCTGCATCTTCTGAGGCTTCTCAAGGGATTGAGAGAGGGGAATACTGATGTCGGAGCATTATGTACTGATGTTTGTGAGAGGTGTGACTAAACAGAAATAAATCTTCTATCACCATTGCTGCATTTAGGTTGGCTACATAACCAGTTCAGCTAGAAGATGTGGAAGGAGCACACAGGAGGCTTGGGGATGAATTTGGTTAGCATGATTAGCTGATTTGCTTAACTTCATGAAATCCTTCATCTTCCAGGATTGGTTGGTACAGAAACAGGGGGCGAGAAGACTCCAGGCTGAATTTGTTTGTAAAAGCTGTAGCCACAAGTGTGGTGTGTGTACAGCAGGAAGAGAAGAGCTGCTGCTCCTTCTTGCTTATATAGCTTGAAGTGTATTGTTTGATACTGCAGGTTTGTCATTTACCTTGTGTGGGGGGATGTTGCCTTTCGTTGTGATTTATAATACTCAATGGAAGTGTTTGTCCTCAGTGTAACATGAAGACTTTCTGGCAGTAGTTGCTTATTTGGTTACTGATGTAATCCTGTCTCAAGTGAAGTGAGCAACATACCTCTGAACACTGGGACTGAGTTGACTTACACTGGCTTGCAAGGCTTTACTACACGTTGAAATGCCGCTGGCAACTTGGGTGAAACAAGTTCACATTGATAGAGGATGACAGAACCAAGAGGCTTGTGGCACTTTGTGATCCTTGTGTGTAAACTTGTTTTAGACAAGTTGCATAACCAGACACTTGAGAAGTCTTATGGTGTCTCTTTGGGCACTGCTTCATGCTGCTGTTCTGCAGAGTCCTGCAGCAGTTCCTTAGCAGGAGCACTCTTATGTTTGCACCTCGTAACTACTAGGTGCAAACTGCACCTACTGTGTTTAAAAAGGACTTAGTTTAGGGTTTGGGGGATGTTTTCTTGTCTTTTTTAGAAGGATTGGATAATGGATTTCATTGCAACAGCTGTTATTTTCTTATCTGGAAAGGCTCTTCTGTGAAACTCCTGCCTCTCACAGCTGAGAGTTGGGGTTGTTCAGCATGGAGAGGAAGACTCCAGGGAAACCTTATTGTGGCCTTTCAGTGCTTAAAAGGGGCCTATAAGAAAGATGGGGAGAGGCTTTATCAGGGTCTGTTGCAGGGTGGTGGTTTTAAACTAAAAGAGGGAGATTCAGGCTGGATGTGAGGAAGACATTCTTTACAACGAGGGTGGTAAAACACCGGCACAGGCTGCCCAGAGAGGTGGTGGATGCCCCATCCCTGGAGACATTCCAGGCCAGGCTGGATGTGGCTCTGGGCACCCTGATCTAGTTGAAGATGTCCCTGCTCATTGCAGGGGGTTGGACTAGATGAGCTTTGAAGGTCTCTTCCAACCCAAACTGTTCTATGATTCTACCTGAGGTGTCACAACCTGATTTATAGGGCAGTTTTGTAAAGCAATTGGATGTTCATGGGACATTTTGGCTTGGAAGGGATCCTGAATGGTTGCCTCTGCTCAAAGAAGGGTCAGTTGTGTGGTCAGCCCAATTTACTCAGGTCTCTTCCTCTTTTTCCACGTTGAAATACCATCCAAAAGCTGTTCAGGTGTCTTTAAAGATGCACTTTGCTTTTTGTAGGCCTCAAGAAATAGATAAAGAGGAGCTGGAAGGAAGCAGCATGAGGTGTGGTCGAAAGCTTGCTGAGGATGGTGATGTAAGTGTGGCACGTGGCTAACTGAGCATCACTGGCGTGTCTTGGACATGTTGGGTATTTTCAAAACATGTTGGTCTTAATTGTCAAACTGCATCAAAAAGATGTGGTGGAGATGGTACGTTAACGAAATGATTATGTTCTCCCTAAAAGGATGAAAGCACTTTGCTGTCTTTGGGATGAATAAGGAGTTAGTGTTTTAATTGTGCTCTTAGGCTGCAAGCAAGGCCATGTTTGGAAAAAGCTTTAGTGTGTGAAAGGAGGGAATGGAGCCCTGACTTGTCCTTTGAGACTTGTAAAATACACGGAGGTAAAATATAGCTCTGATCCCTGATGAAAAAGATGTTTTTAACTGGAAAATGAAGATTTCTAGATAAAATGCATCATAGTCACAGCCAGAAGCCCTCTGTGTTCCATATCCATATATATGTGGCTTTAGGTGACAGGGCCTGGGAAACAACAGTATTTTCCCCACTGAAGTGGCTTAACCTAAGGATTTTGTACTCCAAGGAGTGCTTTAGGCGTGAATAAGACCTGTAATTGAGTGCTACTCAGAAATCACAGAATCCCAGTTTGGTTTGGGTTGGAAGGGACCTTAAAGCTCATCCAATTCCAACCCCTGCCACAGGCAGGGACACAGGCCCTTGTCCCAGGCCCCTCTCCAGGTTTCCTGGAGCCCCTTCAGACACTGGAGCTGCTCTAAGGTGTCCCCTTCAGGAGCCTTCTCTTCTCCAGCTGCCCCAGCCCAGCTCTCTCAGCCTGGCTCCAGAGCAGAGCTGCTCCAGCCCTCGCAGCAGCTCCGGGGCCTCCTCTGGCCTCGCTCCAGCAGCTCCACGTCCCTCTTGTGCTGTTCCCCAGAGCTGGACCAGGGCTGCAGGGGGGGTCTCCCCAGAGCACAGCAGAGGGGCAGGATCCCCTCCCTGAGCTGCTGCTCACGCTCTGGGGGTGCACCCAGCACACGGGGGGGTTCTGGGCTCAAGCACACACTGAAGCCGGGTCATGGGGAGCTTCTCCTCACCCAACACCCCCAAGTCCTTCTCAGGCTGCTCCATCCAGTCTTCCCCAAGCTGTGTTTGTGCTTGGGGGTGCAGCACCAGTTACCAGGATGCAGAAGTAATTTAGACCCCTTTTGTTGAACATATTTCTGCATGTTTGGAAGGTTGCTGATGCTGTCTCATGTAGTCATCTGTCTGTGAGGTTTGGCCACTAACCTGAGTGCTTGCCTACCAAGATGTCTCGTGGCAAATAGGTGTTGGCAAGGATCCTCAAATCCACCATACATCTCTGTAGCTGAGAATCCCATTCCCCAGTCTGACTTTTTGGGAGAAGTGGTGCTTATAATTTGTGTTGTAGCCAGCACTTAGACTGTTTGTTTGGGTTTTTTTCTCCAGTACTGCTGGCGCTGGACTGGATTCAACTTTGGCTTTGACCTCCTTGTTACTTACACCAATAGTTGCATCACCTTTAAACGGAATACACTGAGTCAGCCATGCAGTGGATCAGTCAGTCTGCAGCCTCGGAGAAGCATAGCCTTCAGGTGAGCAGTAGCCAAGAAGCAGACCCTGTGTGTATGCCAGAATGTCTTCCCATAACTAAGTTTTCCATCTGTGCTTGCAATTTTGTTGCCTCCAAGTTAGTTAGGTTTGAAAATGGTATTCTGTCTCCTTGGGAGAAACTCTTGGTGCTGGAAAAACTTAAGTTATGGGAGATGAAGTAATTTACCTGTTGTTAACATCCCTAGGTTACGTCTCGCCTCTTTTGACAGCACCGGGAGAGTTACTCGCAGTATAACAACAGGGTATCAGATCCTAAGCCTTGAGAAGGACCAGGTATGTTTGTGCCTTTTGGAGCTGTTGGATTGTGGAGTCCAAGGCATGACAAAAATGCTGAGAAGTCAACAAGGCTTTTGAAGAGCTGTCCTTCTTCTTGTTTATGTGGAATTTCAGGTGTTCCTTTTATAGATAGTGGATAGGAAGGTGAGTTGTGAAGTGTAACTAGTTAGGATAGCATGGGTTTCATTAGTGTGGATAATAATGATGGTCCCATGTTGCTGCTGAAGCTATCTGCTGCCAGTGTAGTGTTCTGCTGGGCAATTCCTTGCTTTCCCAGACTTCCAACACTGCTGGGATTCCCCATCTGAATAATATGCCCATCAGACTCCTGCTTACTTAGAGGCGAATTTGGAGTTCGTTTGAAGACTCTTGTATTGTAAGCTGAAGAGTTAAAAGAGTGGATATTGTTCAAGAGTGGCATTTATTAATTAATTAGTTATTATTATAAAAAATGAGAGCCTGATCTGCCAGCATTACTCTCAAGACTAAAGCCAAAACCCAGCACTTTAGGAAGAGAATTAACTCTATCCCAGCCGAAAGCAGGACAGCCTCAGAGAGGAGTAGAGTTTTCTTAAGAGAACTTGCCCTTTTATACCCATCTGTGACAGCAGAATCTAGCAAGGGATGTGAAAGACTTGATCATAGAGTCTCTTAAATCCTCATCAGTGGTAAATAGATCATGAGTACATAGAAAACTTCTCCTTGAAGCTTTATCCTGCGCTGGGGATGGCACTTACAGTTTTGCTACCCCAAACCCAGTTTCTAGGGTAAAACCAAACATTTCCTACCAACAATCTGTAACCTGCTTTAAAGTACACACTACTGTGGGTTGCCTGAGTGGTTATAGCTCTGGAAACTGATAGTGGCAGAAAAGTCTCCAGTGTGCTTGAAGGGAAAGTTTGCTCAGCCATTTCGTACGCTTCTTATCTTTGGTGCAGCACTGGGTCAGAGGGTTATAAGCATGTTGAGGCTATCTTATCAGTGTTAATATTGTAAAACATCTGCTGAAGGTGAATTACTGTCTTGGGTGATGTTTTTATCTTCTTTTTAATAAGTAGTAATTAAAACGTATGGAATATTATTATCAGTCTGATTTTCCTCTTGATGTACTTCCCTCCAACAGCACCGCTTACTGCGCATGTTCCCCTGTGTTTGCTTTGCAGGAGGAGGTAGTGATGTACTTGGACAGTAGACTCCTGATCTTCCCACTCTATATCTGCTGTAACTTCTTGTACACATCACCAGAGAAGCAGTGAGGCACTGCCAGATCATTTGGGAGCCTGAGACCTCTTTGGTGGAATCCAGTAGCACTTCTCTAACTCTGCATGCCTGCTTCCCATTAAATGCCCTGCTGACGCACAGAGCTTGGCACCAACAAAGGCCTTACACTGTGGCAAAGATACTTGGCCTTAGTATCCTCCTATGCATCTCTGAAGAGAAGAGCAGGAATTAGATAGGACCAAAACTAGTTCTCCCATTCTCTTTTATTTATTTCTTTTCTGCATCTTGAGACAGGAGCCATTCCATGTTTAAGGAATGTTTCGCTTTGGGCAAAGACTGAGCCAAATTGGAAATAGGGAATTTGTGTGAATGTCATCCTGTAAGCTTACCTGTTAGATTCTGAGCCCACATTGTAGGATGTGTGGGTTTTGTTACCACGTTTAGGGGGTTTTAGTACCAGATCTGTAAATACCAGATCCGTGTTACTTACTTTTGTGGTCCTTTTCCATTCGAGTCAACTACATTTGTCTAACTGTTGCCTGTACCTTCTGTTGGTTATTTAACTGTACAGATTCACAAACCTTGGTTTTAAGCCTTTATTGCCTCTCATACATGTACATTTTTGCTTGTTCTTGGGCTTTTTTTTTAACGTTGCAACATATATTTAATTTTTTTAGCATGTGAATTTGCTGTTAAGGATGTTCATAAGTGAATTACTCGTTTTCCACCTACTGAAAACACTCTAATGTACTAAGCAGCATTTGAGTATCAAACAGCAGCTTATTCTACTCACATGAACCAAATACCAGTGTTTGAACATGGCTTTTTGTGACTTATTTTAACTGTTAACATTGGGATTACACCCTGGTTTAGCTCAGGAACCTGTGACCTTTGAGTGCCTTTGAGTTGTGTTAACCCAAACCTCACTTCGCTTGAGCGTGGTCACAGCATCCAAAGGAAGAGCTGGGAACAAGGGATTCCTTCTGGCTTTTGATGAATGAGTCAAGTGTAAGAGGTACACTGTATTCTTGCTTTGTATGTGCTGAGTTTTATGTTTCTCCGTTGCAATTTTGAATTCTTACCAACAGGATTTTTGGATTCAAAGGGAGAATTTTGCCTCTTTCGTAGGCTGTTTTTTTTTTTAATGTCAGAAAAGCATAAAACCATTTGTACTTTTATAACAAGGATAAAAACGTGTTAGACAAGATGGAAAAATGGGGCAACTTGTCAATAAAGGATTTCAAGTGGAATATTCACCTACGTCTGTCCTTTTCTGCCATGAATAGCTTTTCCTATTGGATTCAGCCCTCGGATGCACCTCTCTCTAATCTTACCTCGTGTCATACTTAGGAAGCAAAAGCCTTTTAAGGCATTCACCTGCTGCAGCATCAAACTTGGTGTTTAGATACTTAAGCAAGCAGTTTTCTTGTTTATAACCAGAAATACCAACTCTTTCAAACCAAGTCATGGGTTGAGTGGAAAGGAGTTTGTGCTGCTGATGAATGGTATCTAAGAACCAGGTTAGTTTTAAACAGTTCCCTGGGTTTTATGTAATATAAAGGTTGAAATTTAAGCTTTGGTGGTGGGTCGTGCTCCACAAGGCTCCTGCTTTGTGTGCTTTAGTCCAGATCCTGAGCTGCCCTTGCACTTCGCTGGCTCCCAGGGACAAGCCCTGGCCAACACATCCGCCCTGCAGCTGGGGAACCACCACCCTGCAGTGGCGTGAGGATGTGGAATGTGGAGCAAGAGCTTACATGAAGCTCCTCTTGGTATTTACCAGATGTGAATGACTCCTCTTGATCTGTGAGTGTCCTGATCCAACCTGTACCCTCCCTCAGCCTCCTGCTTGTGGAGGGACTGTCCGTGCAAGGAAAGAAATCCCTTCCAAGCTTCAGTCCAGCGGGCAGGATCGGGGATTTGGGATGGAGCAGTGGTGAAGGTGCCTTTCCTCAGGGATAGCTGAGGAGTGAGAGGAGCACAGAAACCAAAACACATCACAACTTACCCCAGAACACGGGTGGTTGATTGGTTGTTTTTCTCTCTTTTATTTGTCACTGACTAGGAGCAGCAATCATGGCAAAGGGGAGCTGAGAAGTACAACACCACACTCAGGAAAACGGTATGAAAAGTACAAAAATAAGGAAGCCTATTATATATAATATCATTGCAGTCAATTACTAAAAATAAATATTGTAAACACGACAGAACAACATCAGGTGAATCTACAGTCACTCGTTTCTGCTAGCAGCTGAACAGTCTTTGGCTTTACTTAACTCCCCTGCCCCGCACGGAGCCAACACCCACATTAAGATGCATTTTCTTTGCTTCAGGCCAGAAAGACTCCAGACTTGTCAGGAATGTGGCAATAACATGACTCTCCCTTATTCCAAATGCCCCTTATGACCAGGAATCACCTCTTTTCAGTGACCACTGTTCCACCAGAGCTCTCAAAAGAAGGTATTTTCCTTTCTATCTGCTGGGAGGGGAGGGGATTGAGGTGAGGTGGGGAGCCAAGGCTCCCCCCAGGCCACTTGAGTTTGCTGCAGTCACCTCTTGCATGGGAAATGGGTTTTGACCCTATTTTACACCTCTCCCTGCTCCCCTCCCATGCACTTGGACCTTCACCCTCTTATCTCTGTCAGATAGCCTGGCACCTTTGGATTGCTGATAAGAGATTAGATTGCCCAGGAAGCACCCAGGCATCAAAAGCCTTTGGGGACAGGCTGCCTCGGGGCTGCTTTCAGGCCAGAGATCTCCACATCCCACATACTCCTCATCATCTTGGGTGGGGGAGAGAGCTTCTCCTACTCTGAGAAGGAAAGAGGCAAATTCCTCTTGCAAGGCTCAATACTTTGCTGTTTGTGTGTGTATACACATACACATTTTTATATATAACTTAAAATAAGCAGTACCAATAACATCCTGTCCAAACTACCAACAAGGAGAGAATTTGGTAGGGAGGAAAGGTCAGTGTCTCCAGTGTAAGCAGCTGCCACAATGGAAGACATTGTTCTGCTGCTTCTGGCCAAAGAAGGTGCCAGCACAAGGCCAGGAGTGCAAAGAAAATGCATCCTAATGGGAACAACCAAGCGAAACAAAAGCCATCCTAAATCCACAAAGCAGTGCTTCTTACTGGAGAAAAGAGACAGACTGGGCAAGTCAAGGTGATCAGTCTGTCCATCTCTCCCTACATATAATAATTTGATCTTCCCTTCATATCAAGAGTTAGGATTTAATCTTCCCTTCTTCATTTTAAACACATTCACAGAACATCCCACGGCAACATTTTGGTGTGAGGTTACAGTCCCACTTAAGTTACAATCAGACTGTACAGCAAACATCTCTGGTGCTCACCCCTTTTGAGACAAAAAGGAGCACAAACTTCTCCAAGTGCTGGATAAAACCCTTTCTTACAGCCACGGCCAAGGGCATAGCTGTGGTCACAGGTTAACAGGGGTGTCTTGCAGCGCTTCAAGTATTACTCTAACTAGGAACACTTCAGACCCTGCTTTACTCTGAGCCAAAGCAAAAGGGAAGCAAAAGCTTTCAAGCTTTACAGGAGGATATCCAGGTGAGCGTCCACCTGACCACAAGCCCAGCCAAAAGTCCCCCCTGACCTCACAGAAAGCTCAGATCCATATTGAGCTCCATGTGGGCTCCTTCCATTTGTCAGCCCTGCAGAGCAGATGCTGTGGGACAGACCAATGCAGCTGCAGCTCCAGGTAACTCATCCTGCCTTTACTTCCTCTGTTCCAGGAGAGGAGAAAGCACTCAGCAGTTCATCACCACCCTGCGAGCTCAGGGCTAATCCTTCCTGCTGCTGTAAAGTCCCAGCCCATCCCTGCTGCAGAGAAAGGGCACGAGGTTACCCTGCTCCTCCCGTCCTCGCTAACCAGGTACTTCACTACCCACGTTTCCTTCTCGCCCTTTTAGTCACCTGCTCCAACAATCCACTGAGCTGGAGCCTGAACCAGCTACCAAAGGGCTGCCCCTTGTCCCAGCCCTTCCCACTTTCCCCCCAACACTACCCTTGTATAAAATGCAGCTTGCTACCTGATGAAAACACTACCTACTTTAAAAGGGGTACAGCTGGATAAGAGTTTAAAAACAGCCACTAATGCCACCTCCTGCACGGTGCAGCAGGTAAAAAAACCCATTTCTCAATGTTTTTCAGTAGGCAAAATGCTGGTTTTCTGGGGAAAGAATCACACACAACTGCTTGGTACCAAGTTAGAGGGTTTCTGTATCAGCTTCCCAGATTTATTTGACATCTTCTAAGACTTCCACTAAACTTAGTCTCTTACATCGTTTCTATACACAGGCAGGTTCTATTGGTTAAAATTGTCTTGAGGCTTATAAAAAAATAAGCATTTAAAATGCCCAAAGAGTAATTTTGCTTTAAAGTTGTGCTGCTGAACTTGACCCTCACCACAGAAGAGAGACTTTTGGTAATGAGGTTACCCCAAGCAGTAGAAAAATATACATTAAAAATAGACAAAATCTCTGTCCTCCAAACTGAAGGGCTCTTGGTGGGAATTATGAGTTAAATTCTTTTTGTACATCACTTTAATTTCATTATCTTCTGCTAAATATTTACAGGAACATCCCCACCCCCATCTGAGCCTCAGCTCACCCAGAGAACTGCAGCATCTCCTTCATCCATAGGCTTTTCTGTTGGCAAAAAGGAATCTCTGCTTTTCCCCATGGCACACAAAGTGATGCTGTGGGCACGTACGTCCCTGGGAATGCTCCCAGACAGCCCTGAGGATGCCAAATGGAGCTGAGGTGACACCAGCTATTGCTGCTGACTTCATGGAATGAGCTGGGATCGCCACTGCATCACACTTGGGATGTGTGACCGGGATGGTGGCATGAGGGACGCAGGGTCCCTGCAGAGCTCTGGGATACTTCAAAGAGCAAAACTGGGCAGGGAGGGCAGGGATAAAGGACAAAATAAAACCTTTCCTCAGGATAAAACCAGCCTCATCTCCCTGCAGGGCCCCACTACTCCTGCCCATGGCATCCCTGGCTTTCTGGTATCCCTTTTGTTGTGGTGGTAAATCCAGAATGGCCAAACCTCTGGTGTACCTGCCCTCAGGAATTTGGGATCTCTTTCTCCAGTCTAGCCCAAGAAAGTTTTAAATCAAAAAGAACAAGTACTCTGTACCCTTCTTAAGCAACATTAAAAGGTGAAATCAAAACTAAGCAATGTAACACCCCCCCGGCCCCAAGGCTATGTACATACAAAGACGTAGGATCTCTTGAAACATAAATACACAGTGTATGAATCCAGGTGTCACCTAAAAGGCTGAAGACATAGAACTACTTCACAGCCAAGAAGCAAACCCAACTCACCACACCAAGTGTAGACACAGGACCATGACATGGGGTGAGACCGACCCATCGCGGCGGCGGCGGCGGCTCCTTGTACCCGCACACGGGTGCTAGTGGTTTCCAGGGGGTGTAACGCAGCCCTACACACATGCCACATTCCTACACTCTATTCAGGGTGCGGGTGAGAGGTTGGGAAATGGGATTAGACCCTGAGTCCCCAGTTATTTCCAGGCACGTGCTCTGCTGGAGCGGTTAAAGGGGCACCTCTAACTGGGCCCAGCAGGTTCTTTATTATTGCTCACCACCAGAGGTACTTGGTACCTCTCAGTGCAGACTCAGAACACGCTGGTTGAAGTTCTGCACCCTGTGCTTTTAAAAGTTACCATGACTTTCATGGAAATAATACAGCCTTGATCAGGGTAAAAGACTAATGGAGGTCTTTAGCCCAATCTTAAAGAGGTTTGCTTTCTACAGCACGGACACGCTCGGACTCGGACATACATAAATAGGTACCAGTTAACTGTAAAGTGACAATGCAGCGTCTGAATTATTCTAGCATTATCCTTTCTGCTGTTAGGGAAGCTGTGAGAGTGGTTAGGAGACGTGGGGAGGAGAGCTGCAAGTGGAACAGGACCAGCTCTGACTGGAAATGTAGGTAGACAGCCAAAAGACACTTTTAGCTTTACTTGATAGGCGGTTTTATGGCATGCAATAAAACTCCTAAGACAACACTTTATACAAAGCACACAGGATCTCCAGTCCCACCGGGAGGACCTCGAGAGAACAAGTAAAGCTAAGAGTCTGCTTGCAGGGGGAGGCTGCACGTGTGTGTGTGTGTGTACGGAGGGAGGGAGGGAAGGGGAATGTCCTGCTTTGCTGACACCCAGCTCTTCGGCCCCCCTCCTTGCTCCTACCGCTGGCCAGCCTCCCGGATGCGGCACGCCACCGCCGTGATGAGCGCTGCGCCCTTGCCGCTGCCGTCCTCCGACTGCAGGAAGGTCACTTCACACTTGGGGGACAACTGCTTCACTGTCTCGTGCATGACCGTGGAGAAGCTGCGGGAACAGGGAGAGGTGGTGACTCCACAAGGAGCAAAGCACATCGCTCCTATTGTGTTGTTCAGCCTCAAACGCAGCTACAGGGGCTCTTCATCAGGGACAGGACAAGGGGAATGGCTTCAAACTTAACCAGTTTAATAAGGCAGAAGTTCTTCCCTGTGAGGGTGCTGAGGCGCTGGCACAGGGTGCCCAGAGAAGCTGTGGCTGCCCCATCCCTGGCAGTGTTCAAGGCCAGGTTGGACACAGGGGCTTGGAGCAACCTGCTCTAGTGGAAGGTGTCCCTGCCCGGGGCAGGGGCTGGAACTGGAGGAGCTTTAAGGTCCCTTCCAACACAGACCAGTCTGGGGTTCTACAGACACAGAGGAGAAAGATGGATGAAGAGAGAGCTGCCAGGTATGAGGCATTAAAAAGCCAAAGTCTCTGTGCTGCAGTCCCAGCCCACAGTTAGCACAGTGTAATCGTGCTCTCCCTCCCCTCGGGACTAAAACCAGCCCCTTCTCTAGTCCCATCAAGTCCTGAGAGCACTAATTAACCTTAATAGCCCCGACCAGCCTCACCTGGGGGATCTCCAGAGCCCTC
>NW_009940349.1:0-337 GCF_000696875.1 Nestor notabilis | reverse complement strand
TAGCCCTGCTGAGCAACACTGTCCTTCAAGTGCCACCCTTCGGCTCAGGCCTGGTTGTAGTTTTGCTTGGCCATGAACCTTCCTGACCAGACCATGAGTTGACTTCTTGGGTTAGACCTGCTGCATCCCCCCGATGATTTGGACTCCTGGTTGAACCTGGTCAACCCGGCTTCAGGTATGGTGGGGCTGGGTCCTGCCTGGTGCCGTGGTATCTATCTGGTCACCCCATCCTTTAGGGAGCAGATGGTTCTTGCTGTGCCTTGACATCGTTTAGACCAGCCCTTGAGACCTCCAAACCCTCCTCCCCTCTCCAACAACCCCATGAACCCTTCTGTGT
>NW_009940348.1:96446-135734 GCF_000696875.1 Nestor notabilis | reverse complement strand
TATATATATATATAGATATATTTGGCTGTATCAGAGCTGTGACCTGAAGGTGCAATTGGAAGGTTTGGTTTAAACTGCATTAGAAATTGTTAAATTTTAGGCCATTGGGAAAGACCCTGGCTCTGATATTCTTCATAAGCAGCTGTTTTTGTTGGCACAACTGTTGTGCCTGAGGAGGGAAATTGTCCCTGTAGCGATGGAAGTGTGCTGGCTCATGAAGAAACCCGAGGTGTGGTTCTCTGGAAAAAGTGAGTTTCTCTTTGCAGCTCACCTACACCCAGCCCTTCATGTGGTTGCTGGAAACAAAGTGTTGCTCAGTTTGATAAAACAGGGTTAATTAGCTATTATGGAGGAGCTATGGCTTTATTTGAAAGTTTAACTCCTGACCTCTTCGTAAACTCAAGGATAAGTGTGTTGTTTGCATTGCCCCTGAAGCTATGGGGAGGAAACTTCACTGTCTTGAACTGTCATGTCTGAAGGGCTTTTCTGGTGGAAACCCTGCTTTTGCTCTTCAGATCCCTTACCAGATCTTCCATTCACCCAACGCTCCTGTCCCGTAACTGAGTCATCCCACCAGTCTGCACTGGAAACAGCTCTAAATGTGATTATGGCTGCTGTAGGTGCTCTGTTATGGAAATACTCATTTGTGTAGAGGTGCTTTGATGACTCACCTGTTAATCCAGCTCCTATTCAAAGCGATGGTGCAATGCAGGTGTATGGGCAAGCACATTGCTGTGTCCCCTGTTCCTGAAGCTATGTGGTGGCTGAGTACAAGAGGTTTTCCTGTGCAAAAAAGAGCAGGAAATTAATGTGGTTGATTTTAGAGTGTGTTGGTCTTGATTAGAGTGACCTGTAGGTCTGTCGCCCTTTACTGGCATAGCAGGTGTTGAGGACGTTGCAGGTGCTTGTCTGCAGGCTCCTTGCAGCCTGGACTCATGAAATGTCTTTAAAAAAAAAACCCAACTAAAATCTCCAAAGACCAACCAAAGAAAAGCAAAGCATGGCTGTTTGGGGATGGGGAGGAGCTTTGCTAACGCTTAGATCTGCAATGCCAGGAGGCTTCAGACCCCTGTGCCTCACCTGTAGCTCTTCTGCCCCACAGGCATCGACATACTGAAGCTGGTGGCAGCCCAGGTAGGGAGCCAGTGGAAGGACATCTACCAGTTCCTGTGCAACGCCAGCGAGCGTGAGGTGGCGGCTTTCTCCAATGGCTACGCAGCTGACCACGAGCGCGCCTATGCTGCCTTGCAGCACTGGACCATCCGCGGCCCGGAGGCCAGCCTGGCCCAGCTCATCAGTGCCCTCCGCCAGCACCGGCGCAACGATGTGGTGGAGAAGATCCGAGGCCTGATGGAGGACACCACACCGGTAACGATGGGCTGGGTTTTGCGTGCTCTTGTCTGATGCAGTGCATGTCTTGTCTGGCCATGGTGAGCATGCATGGACCCAGCTGCAGCATCAAGCTTAGCTTATAGCTGAATAGCTGGACACCATCTCCCCCTGGAGCTCCTTAGGGGTTATAATTAAGCTTGACATTACTTTTGAGCTTTGCCAAAGTTTGCTCAAAACCTTGTCAAAGTTTGGACAAACTCTCGAGTCCCACGTGTTGTGGTTTGCATGTATCTTTGAAGGTCACCAGGACGACCTGGTACTTGAGCCCTCATATAGGGGATGATCAGCCTTAGGTGTTGGCCACTGCCGTGTCTGGAAGGTCCTGGACCGGCTGCTCTGCTAAAGCAGCACGTGGGATATAAAAGCTTGGAAGCACCCCAGGGTGTAGATTCAGCATGGCAGCACATTGTGTTTCTGCAAGGATTTACTTGCTGTAACCTGTTTGCCTCCTCTCCCAGAACTGGCTCCCACACTGTGGATGCGGGCGGTGACAGAATGGCCCTGGGAGGGATACAGAAAGCTGTGGGAAGCAGCTTGTGCAAAGGAGGCTGAATCCCTGGAGCCTCATGCCAGTGGCTGAGCTGCATCACAGCATCCAGATCGTGAGCGGACGGGGCAGCCGACTGCTCAATGCCGGGAGCAGGCAGGGAGATTGATTTTTGGGTTTTTTCTAATCTGCTGGTTGGAAAGCCTTTAATTAGCACTAATTCCGGTCTGACTCAGTGATTTGTCTGTCCAAATGCAGACAAATCAAGGCAGTTTCTCTGTGTACCAAACTGGTTTGATCCGAGTGAACAGGTTGACCTGTTGGTGGCACTTTGTGCTGTGGAGGGAGCGAGGGCTCTCATAAGCAATGCAAACACATGCGTGCTCCCTATGGCTAAGGGCATGATGCCCTTGGGGCAACTCTAGCCAGCAGTGAGCATCTAATGTGTGTCAGCGTGTCCTAGATGAGCTCAGGAGGGGTGCACAGGTGGCTGTGCTGTCTGTGATGCCTTTGGCCCTGCCTGGCATCCCTGGGAGCAAAAGGGGGTTTTCCCATCAGTCCCCATGCTCCTGTGTCCATAAGAAAGCAATGATACCCCCAATTCATAAGTAAAAATTGTGTTAAAATGATGCAGCTCTTGGACAGCAAATATGTAAACCGAGCCAGCCTCTCTTCACCATCTCATCTGCTATCACATTCTTGCCCAAATCATTTGTCTGGCATCTGACTTAAGCCTGCAAAACCTGTGGAGGCAAAGCTGCTCTCTTCTGTCATGTCCCATTCCCTCAAGCAGCCCTTTGGGCTCCGTAATCCAAATATTTACAACCCCTGATAGGAATAAGGGAATTAATGGGAATCTCCGGAGCATTACGGTACGTTGCAGGAACATTTTCCCTCAAGTGGGGGAACAGCTCCACTGAAGACTCGCCAGCTTTTTTAGCTGTAGGAGATTATGCTGGTTTTGCATCGTGCTGAATGAATTTTAGGTTAAGACGAGATTAGCCTTCTGAATCGCTTTGCTAGGGTTTGTGTTCTGCAGCAAGCACAGCAGCTGCGGGAAGGGTTTTAGGGGTGCGTTTAATTTGGAGGGCTTCTGTTTAAGGTTTGCTCTGGCCATGAATACTTCTCAGCATTGAGGTTTGCAAAATCTCTCCCCTTGCAGCCAAGCTTGCAGGGCCAGCAGCATGCGAGCCTGAGCACTGTTCATTGAGCACAGGCACACCCCAGATTAGTGCTGACAACAACAAAAATGGGGAATAGAAGAGGAAAAGGGAGAGGGTTTTCACTGCTATCCCAGGAAATTGCCATTCTCCATTTTGAGGTTAAAATCGGAAGAATTCAGTGTAGCACAGGCTCTGGGCTATGGGGTTTTTTTGGGGGTGCATAACAGCATTGTGCAGATACCAAGTGGTGTCTGTGCTTGCCGGGGCTGGCCTCCAGTGTTGTTGGCACGACTGGCTGCATTGGCTACTGTAAGTGTCCTACCGTGGGCAATGCTTTAAGAGCTTTTTATTTATGGCTCTGCTGGCCTCGGCTGAAATATTTCAGGGAATGGACGGAGGGGAAGCAAACAGCCTTGCTCAGGGCATTCAGCAGCGCAGCCTCAGCAAAGCTTATAAAAAAGAATAATAAATTAATAAGGGAGATGTTGAAAATGGAGAGGGGGAGGCTGCAGCCCTGAGCCCAGCGAGATTTACATCCGTAGCTAATTGCGTGCTGCAGATAATCCCATGAATCAGCAAATATGTCAGGGCTGGGTCTGGTGTGAGGTTAAGCCACAGGGGTTTTGGGGGTGCCAGAGGAGAAGAGGATGTGAAAGCAGCCCCGTGTCTAGGCACGCGGCTGTGTCAGTGCCTTTTGGCTCCTTCTCTTCCTCTTTTGCAGGTCAAAACCCTGCAGGTCAAGAGCCTGGAGCAGCGTTCCCTAAATTCAGCCCCCAACAGCTCCTGCCCATTCCCTTCATTTCCTCTTTTGGCAAAGCTGAACTGGACTGGACCCAGTAATCAGCAGTTCATTTTGTGCTGTGTTAACCTCATGTGTCAGCAGTGGAGCAAGGGTTTTGCTGGAGTGGGCATCACTGTTTTACTCCAGGGTTGCGCTAAACCATGAGTTGATTTTCGGCAAACCGAGGCTGGGTTTGAATCAGACTGGAGACTGTACAATAAACAGAAAATTAATGATTTATAAAGTAATGTAAACATAAATAATAGAAACACAGAAATATGAACTTTACAGTTTGAGGTTTCCCTGCTGTGGTAGTCACATCTTCTTGGAATTGTGTTCTCTGTATTTGTGTATAACGGGCTTGGGAGCGTAAGATGAAGCTAGTACATGGTGGGGTCATAACAAGATGCACTTGGTAGTGACTTAGCCTGTAATGTTGTTTTGAAACTCTTCATCATGGCTTCATCATCTCTTCATCACGGTTTGAGTTGAAAAAGTGGGCGGGCAAATCCACAGCAAGGAGAAGGCTCTAAAAGCTCTCATTGAGACGCCATCTCCTGCTTGGAGAAGCACTTGGCCCACACATGGCTGGGGCTGATGGGGAAGAGCTGCTTCCTCTGTGTACAGCTTGGCATCTGAACCCTCCCCAGACCCAGCATTGCCCATCCTGGGTTGTGTGAGGCTTGACATGAGTAGCTCTTCTCCAGCGCTGCTCTTCTGAAACATGGCTGCTGAGGTGAAGGACACAAAGAGGACATTTGGGCTTTTCCAGCCCAGGGTGCTGAGCACCCCTGAGCCTTTTCCATCCCGGTGAAGGGCTTGCCTCCTGCCCTGCAGCACCTTCCCACTGTCGCTGCATCTCTCTGCCACCTCGATGAGACCTTGTGGCCTGGCCAATGGTGTTTCACCTTCCAAGGTCTGATCTGCCCTGAAGGTGGACTCCCAAACACCACAAGCCCCATGAAGCTGCTCATCCAAGCAGATCATCCCTTTGACTGTTGGGACTATAGCGAGAACAGCATTGCAGGGCTGCCATCCAGCCCACCCTGCTTCATGTGCTGGGGCTCCTCCTCCCGCATCCTTTATGGAGGCATAACAGATCTGGGAATAGGGCTGGTGTCAGCCGGGTGTCATCTTTTGGCAGGGAATCTGGGAAACAGCTGCTTCAGTGCTAAATTTGTCCCCCCACATCCCAGGAGGGTGCTCAGCCACCCTCTGCAGCAGCAAACCTGCCACCAGCTTTTATTATGCCTGGTTGCTGCAGGAAGCATTGCCCAAGGGAGGGGTTTTTTAATGCCTATGACTGCTCCTTCCTAACATTAGCACAGCAGCTGCAGTTACTGTTGACCGAGTTGATCTTTTATTGCCATACACTAAAATGAAGCCAGAAAATAGGACTAGCCAGTTCAAACAGAGCTGTTGGGACCAGCTGTGAAAAGAAAACAAAGCCAAGCCTATGTCTTCTTCTGCCTCCATCCCCTTCTGCTCCTTTTTTGACCTTCAGACACCCTGAGCTGCTTGGAGCATCCTCCTAGATGCATTGGGATCCAAGAAGATGTCAGTGCTTGAGCATCCTAAAGCTACATGACAGCGTTTAGGATGTTGGGGTTTTTTTGGCGTTGCAAACCTCTTGCTGCAGTGCTCAGAAAAACCCAAAATTAAATTGGCAGGGTGCCCTGGCTGGTTGCAGGATGCTGCTGATGCGTCAAAGCCACCACGGTGCCTTCGGTTTTCATGCTGGACCATACATCTAACAGTCTCCTATGTGTCTGTCTCTGCAGGTGCAAATGCAGCCTCAGTGGCAAGCACAGGAACCCTGCAATGATGATGGAAAGGTGAGCAATTTGGTGATTCTGGAAAGGCAAAGGGGCTGTGGAGGGTGGTTTTGATTGCTTTTCCTGTTTTTTCTTATTTTTTTTCCCCTGGCCAAAGCTGGGTTTCACTCAAGCACCACTGTTCTTAAAAATAGGAATGGCCAAGGTGGTGGCTTCAAGCAAATGAGTCACGGGCTATGAATAGTGTATTTTCACACCTATTCCACAGGCTTCACCTCGCAGCAACCTTTTGCTTTCCCTGGCTTCTCAAAACCCTCATTCCCACTTGCTTTCTTCCTGTGGTTTAAATATTAACATGCATCCAAGCATCCTGTTTGCTTTGCCTCAAGCTTGCTACCGTTCAGCTATTTGGAAAGCTTTGGGCTCCCAGGACGCCTACAGTCAAATAACCTCGGGTGATTTTTTTTCTCCTAGTGTGCGTTAGCAGCTGTTTAATTAAACTCCATATGACTCACTTCTGGGAAGGGCTTTTCCCCTCTGCTGGGAAGGCAGAGCTGGGGCAGATGGCTGCTCCCTGCCCTCCTTGTAATTGCTTCTCGGCCGTCAGGCCCCTTTTTGGAAATGAGGTGGGTTTGTGGCTGGATCTTAAATAGATGAGTTTGCACGAGGAGAAACTCACTCCTAAAGCCTGTCTGTTATTTTTAAAGGGGAAATCAGAGCATGTTGCAGTTTGGAAAGTGGCCAGCCACTCTTCTGCTGCTTCCATTGCTTTTCCCCCATTAATGGCAATGGGCTGATTCTCATTGGTGAGCCCTATTGGAAAGGGAGTTTCAGAGGAGAAGGCAGATTCTTTTAATTAAAAATTAAAGCTGACTTTTATTTTTAATATGCATATTGCGTAATATGCTGAGCTAGAACAAATCGTCCCCTGTTTGTTTTCAATGGGGGGAGGAAAAAAAACCTTTTATTCTACCAGAAACAAGCTTCAATGTTAATTTAATGTGAACTAATGGGCGTCTCAGCAGACATGTGATTTGTGGGTGGCGAATTCCTCGACATGGACAAGGAATGTGCCGGCACATCCGTGCCGACGCGGAGGTGCCTCAACAGCTCCCTTTCCCACAGCCTTTAATCCGAATTTTGCATTTTAATCCCTGGATAGTAAGCAAAGCATGTTAGCAGGAATAGCCTGGTCTTCCCTCTCTAGAAGGAGAAAACAGGTTGGGAGAGTGGGTTGCACGTGGACAGGGCTTGCAAATCTGTGCTCTGGCAAGTCAAGCAGGGGTGCAGGCTTTGGGAAGAAGTTAAATATTAGATGGTTATAGCAACCTGCCTGGGGGGACGTGGTGACATGCAGAGGTGTCCAAGATGCCAGCCAGGGATGTGGGACGCTGCCCCAAGCCTCTCATCACTGCAGCGAATGGGAACCAGAAAAGCTCTGCTTGAGATTTACACCCCGAGGGGATGCAGAGAGACATAGGAGGGTAGATAATGTTGGCTGCTGCCGTGCAGGTGGGAAGGAAATGCAAGAAGGAAGATGAAGAGCACAGTCAAATTAGGAAGTGGGTTCAAACCAGCACCCATGCGTGCAGCATGTCCCAGCAGCACTTGCTTCTGTGGAGCCAAACGCTTGCCTGTGGCTTGTATCAGGGTATCATAAAGCAAAGGTACTTGGGTGACATTGGGGTCAGAGCCAGCCCTTGGTTGTCCTTCTGGCCCTGAATTTGGAGTCTGGTGAGGTGGATTTGTCTCTTACACTTTAATGGGGTGCTCATGGGAGCAAGGGTGAGACGGGGCAAACAAATCATTAACTCTCAGCATGACCAGTGTAGCTGGTCACGGGAGCGTGGTGCAGTGGAGATCCCTGAGGGGTCTTGCAGCTTTCACCCTGTAGCCTTGGCAGTGGTTGGTGGCATGGAGCCAGGCTATGCCTTGCTTTTAGCAAACAGTAGCTGTGGAGCAGGATTTCTGGGGGGAGCTTACCTGCTTGGGCATCATCACCTGATGCCCCAAGAGCTGAGAGTGAGAAGGAAAGCCAAGTTAAAATGCTCTGCTGTTGTGGTTCCATGTGCCACCCTAGTGCTGCAGTTGCTCCTACCAAGAGCATGGCTTGTGTTGCCCTTCCTGCCTGCCAAGCACTGACATGCCAAATGCCAGCACTCATGTCCCCCTGGGTCAGCTCCAGTGCCTGTCTGGGTCAGCATGAGCCCTGGCAGGAGGAGGAGGCCACCAGATTGTGGGGACCTTTTGCCAAGGATGGGTTGGGGTGTGTTGAAAGCCAGGATGCAGAGATTTTGAGTGCAAGCCCATTGCATAGCATCTCCCGAGTTCATTTTCCATCTCTTTCTTCCTCCTAAAGCTGGAAGCTGACAGACTGGCGCTGCCGGTGAGCCCCAATCCGGTGAGCCCTGCACCTAGTCCCAGCCCCAAGCCCCCCGAGGCGGCTGTCCTCACCGTGGAGCCCTCTCCTTCAGAGAAAAAATGCTTCTTCGTCGATGAAGCAGAGCCTCTCCTGCGGTGCGACTCGACCTCCAGCGGCTCCTCCGCGCTCAGCCGGACAGGCTCTTTTATTACCAAAGGTACCAAAATCAACCCAGGGGGAAGTGGGAGGACTGAAAGATGCTGTGGTATGTCCCTTGTGTTCAGCACATGTGGTAGAGCTGCCCAGCATGGTATCCTTGAAGTAAATAACTGGGGAAACTGGCTTTCCAGGATACATTTATCACATCCTCGTTCCAGACCAGAATAACCTGTTAGCAAAGACTATACAGATTTGGGAGGGGGAAAACACCTTTAAAGGCTTTTAAGTCTTTGTGCTGCAAGAGAAGTTGTAGCATCCCTGAATATCTGGGGGGGTTTGTCCTGACTTTTGGCTGTCACATTGGCCTCTGTGTTATTGCATGAGATGAAACCAGGAAAATGTCATTTCAGAATTGATTTCAAGTTTGAATTATTATTTTTTGCCCTTGGTCCTGCTGCTGCAGTGTGTGATTTGAGATGTAAATCACCATTAGGCACCCCCCCTTCTTTTTGAGGGAGTTTAATTTGCTGCATTTAACCTGCTGTGTTTAATCTTCTTTAACTTCTGGTGAAGGTGAAACTGAGTTCGGTCAGTCTACTGAATTTACATGTGGGTGCAGAAATGAAGCTGATCTGACAAAAACAACTTAAAAGAGCAGAATTCAGCTTTTTTGGCTCCCCTTCTGCCTTCACTTTTCCGTATTGATCATTCAGCATTTATAAGTGCTGTGTTCGCTCTAGTGGGATCCTGGATTAGGTGCAGCACTGGCTTCTCCATCTTCTCCCCTCCCTATCACTCCTCACCCTCCACTTTTTCCCTCTGTTCTCTTTGTGGCGTGCCCCTCTTCAGAGGTGGCAACAGGAGATGGACCAAGGTGTCCAAGGAGAGCAAGCCCTGGTAAGCAGATATTTCTTGAAGGGTTTCTTGACCACCCTCTCTTTTCCTCCTACAGAAAAGAAGGACACTGTCCTGCGCCAGGTGCGCTTGGACCCTTGCGACCTGCAGCCCATCTTCGACGACATGCTGCACATCCTCAACCCTGAGGAGCTCCACGTGATAGAGGAGATCCCGCAGGCTGAAGACAAGCTGGACAGGCTATTTGAGATTGCCGGAGTCAAGAGCCAGGAAGCCAGCCAGACCCTCCTGGACTCTGTCTATAGCCACCTTCCCGACTTACTGTAGACTTCCTGGGTCACCATGCACTCTCCGAATATCTGCTAGAGCTAGCTTGGCACTCGTTAAGACGACCGACAATACACAGGCAGGTTTTGTTGTAGAATATATGGCCAGTATTTTCATTGAGGTGTCCTTGGTTTTTGGAGGGGGGGCAGTTTGCCAGCATTGCACCCCTCCACTGTAACTCTATCGCTCAGCCCAAGTCTTTGCACCCTCTGCCCCCTTCCTGAGCCTCTCTTCTCCCTGTTTCATTCCAATCAGATCAGTCAATGCACTTTAAAAAAGTAATAATATTGCAGTTAACAAACTAAAAGACCATGAATCTGGTGTAATTTAACACATCGAATCGGGGATTGCTCTATAACCCGCTTCTTCTGTCAAAGCTGTTGCTCGGAGTGACTGTCTCCCACCACCTCCCTCTGCCTCGGAGCGGTAAATGGCAAACACACACACAAAAAACCCCAGTCGTGGCTGGTTACTGTCTCTTAACACAGCTAAGCTTCCCACCCGAGCTGACTTTTTTAATGTACTATTGTATAGCTCGTATCCATTGCTGAGATTTTACTAGCACGGTTATTTATTGTATGGTTTTCACCCGGACAATGCATTGCGCTCCTATAAGCTAAAGCAGAAGCGCTTTAACCGCAAAGAAAAGGGTCAGCCCCACCAATCTTCGAGGCGATGAGAAGGTCCTTTGCCTTCAGTCGAATGTAAGGAGTTGTCTTGCCTTGCTGCTTGCGGGGATGGAGGGGCCCGGAAGGGAGCCGGTGCTGGACGTGGGGAGGCGAAGGCGGCCGCCGGTGGTCCTGCTCTCCTCGTGGTGTAAGACTTAAACCAAGCTATGCTTTTACACTCGTGTCTCTTGTTTTTTATACAGACGTGGCCGATATAGGTTCTCTGAAGACCTTACCTGGTCTTAATAGTCTCTTCAAATCACACTTCACTTTTTATTAAAAGAAAAGAGATTGGGGGGTGGGAGGGGGGGGAAAGCTGCATTGTAAGAAATCTGTGATTATATTTGCAACTCTTATGCTCCCGTAACAAACAGTCTGTACTACCCTCAGTCTGAAGAAATCGTGGTATGAGGGTGGTGTGTGCCGCCCCACGGGAAGGGGTGGGAGTGGGGGAAGAGGGGAATGAATTGAAAAATTGCCTTCCAGTGTACTAATTTATTAATAAATACTAGGTGTTTGTTACTTGACACGATTCTGCGTTAACCTCCTTAACACCTGCCTCTGCTTAGGGACACATGGCTTGGAGCAGGCACTGCTCAGGGTGTCCATGGGGGGGGTGAGGAAGGAGATTTTGGGGTTTGAAGGTGGTGACGGGGTTGTCTCCTGTAGTTTTGAGGCCAAATGTGGTTGCTTTCTGTTGACAACACTGCCTTGAGTCCTCGTGGTCTACACTGGAAATGCTTCCCCATGGGGCAGTTCCCTGCACTGAGCTGGGGTGGGGGACACGTGTTATTCCTCACAGTGGTGAGCAGATCAGATGGTTGATGGGGTTTCCAGGGTTGGTTTTTGCAAGCTCTCAAAGGCTTTGCAGGCATTTGGAGGGGCTGAAGTATTAATTTTCCAGGATGCAGCTGCTGTGCTGAGTCACTCCTAAGCGGAGGTCTTGCAATCACAGCGTTTCTGTTGCCCTGTTATATTACCAGTGTCCTTAACATCTCCACTTCCAAATAACTCATCCCTTGTTATTCTGTCTACGAATGGAAATGTTAATGGGACAAATGCTTCTGGTTTATAATACTGTCATTTTGTATACTTAGCTGCAGAGTGTTTTCTGTTAACTCGGGTAGTGTGTTTTCCTTCTGGCTGGTGTTGAAAATTGCTGTTATAGGACTATATGTAGGTACAAGACTAAAACTTTTCAATGTGTGGACATATCAAATACAGTGCAGAACAGCAAGAGGCTTTACTGGGAGCGCTGGTGTGGGTTTTTCCCTTGCTGGCAATGAAGCATTGAGCTCTTAGTGGCTGCAACGTGCCTCCAAAGCATCGTGAAGAAATCGTGAGCGTGGCTCATGTTCCTGGCATACACCATGTTGCTAAAAGCAGCATTGAGGTGCAACCCAGCACCACCCTGTTGGCAAGTGGATTTTTTTCATCCCCATATTGGGAGTGGTGGTGGTTGCTGTTGATGTGCCCAGGCAAGAGTTGATAAGGGGAAGGAAGGTGTGTGATCATGGGTTCAACCAATAGCTTAAGGCAAGCGCAAACCGCTGGCTTTAAATTATCCTTAGCAGGCTCATGGAGTGAGTCCAGCTGGGAAACCAGGCATTTGTCCTTTAATGATGGTCCAGGTTCTTCCAGGTAAACCCATGGGTTGCAAGCACCAGAGCCATTGTGCCACCCTCCCTGGGCACCACCGCCTTCATCCTGCAGCTCCGCTTCCCGTCCTGGCAGCTGCTTGCACTTTCTGGTGGGCTTTAAAGGTAAAGTGAAACAAAACAGTCTGGAGAAGAGGATTTAGCAGCCAGCTGAAGAAATCATAGAATCACAGAATGGTTTGTGTTGGAAGGGACCTTCAAAGGACATCTAGTCCAACTTCCCTGCAATGACCAGGGGCATCTTCAACTGGATCAGGTTGCCCTTCAGAACCACATCCAGCCTGGCCTTGAGTGTCTCCAGGAATGGTGCATTCACCACCTTTCTGGGCAACCCGTGCCAGTGTTTTACGACCCTCATAGTAAAGGATTTTTTCCTCACATCCAGCCTCAATCGCCCCTCTTTTAGTTTAAAACCATCAACCCTCATCCTATCACAACAGGCCAGGCTAAAAAGTCTCTCCCCATCTTTCTTGTAAACCCCTTTTTAATACTGAAAGGTCTCCCCAGAGTCTTCTCCCGGCTGAACAACTCCAACCCTCTCAACCTTTCCTCATAGAAGCGGTGCTCCATCCCTCTGATCATCTCTGTGACCCTCCTCTGGACCCTTTCCAACAGGTCCATGTATCTCCTGTACTGAGGACTCCAGAGCTGGATGCAGGACTCCAGCTGGGGTCCCACCAGAGCAGAGTAGAGGGGCAGAGTCACCTCCCTTGACCTGCTGGCCATGCAGCAGGCATGTTGTGGAGGTGCCGTGGCCAGAAGATGCCGAGGAGGCACAAGGAAGCTGTAAAAGCAGGTGATGGTGGGTCTCTGAGCTGTGTTTAACTCATCTTAGCAGGAGGTTGTGGGACAGGCCAAAATTTGGGCAGTCCTTGGCGCCATCTATGCTGTGCACACTTCCAGCATTGCTCTCTCCTCTGCTTGCACCTGGATGTTGGTCTTGTCCCTGGCTCCATCATTTCCCATTTCCAAGCTGTGCCCTCTAAGCATCCCATTGCTGTTTGCATATGTATATTAGATACAAATATGGTACATGAATATATACTACATTTTTCTATATTATGTTATATATTTTAGAATTATTTTTATTTATATATGTGTTTAATACCTCAATATATAAATATTTTATGCATCCGGGGGTGTGCATGGGAAATGCCTGAGAGCAGCTGAGCCACACTGAACCCCACATACAGGTGGGGTTACCTGGCAGTGTGGGAGGTGTGAGGAGCTACAAGCACTCTACCCCCACCCTTCCTCTGAGCCAGCTCTCAGGCCTTGGGAATGTAAACCAGGCAGGTAGGATCAATGGGCTTGTGGCCTGAAGGCATTAACCCCACAGTGGGGAGAGACAGTCCTTTTCCTCCTATGTGGCTTATTTGAGGCATCATGAGCAATACACACCACAGCACTGGTTGTGGTGCACAGCTCAAATGGGTGAGGTTTTTGGCTACATGGATTTAGCAAGGTAAAGCTGTGACTACGAAGACCTTTATACATACATATAACATGCATAAAAATGCATTTTGCATTTTATGCAAAACATGCATTAAAAATGTACTCCAATGTGCATTGTAGGCAAGATGTGGGGTGTGAAATGTGTGGCTTTGCTTTACTCGTTGTCTGGCCTCGCTTGCTCAGTTGTGGTGTTTGCTCCGTGTGTGCTGTCCTCCACCTAGGGACAACCGGGATAAGGGGGGATTTAGGTGCTGGGGTGGCAGTTCTGGACGGCGGGGGGCAGACAGAAAGCAAAACGAATGCAGCCAAGCTCCCCTCTTTTGCCTGCTGTGGGCATCTTGTGTTAGAGCAGAGAACACATTTCTCCTGTAGGTCACACCAGAAAACATCAGCTACTCTAGTCCTGCTTGCTGTGGGCTTGGACAAGAAGTGTGAAGATTGCATTTCCTACCAAGGTCACAGTGTTTGCTGGGACAAAACTGTCTGGAGATGCCTCCAGCGTGGCCTAGCATCGTCAGGACTGGATGGTTCTGCCTTTCCAGGGTCTTTTAATTCCTTCAGTGCAAACAAGGTTTGGGATTGTTTGTTTCTTATTCCCTTTCTTTATTTCCTCCATGAATTGCAGGTGCTCCCTGCAGAAGAACAAGGCACCTGGTGCACTCTCCTCCTACCCCAGCCTAATTGGAGTTTATCCTAATTGTCAATTAATTGCAAGCCTCCAGGCGTGACTGCTTACATCCTTCCTTGGAAAAGCACCCAAGTCTTCTGGGAGGTTATTCACCCCCCTTACATCAGCTATTGTCTGGGTGAATTGCAACACAGCCTGTGTGTAGGAGGAATCGTCTGTGCAGCCTTTGTGTGAACAACCTGCAGGGAGACGGGTGGCGATGCCGCCCAAGGTTGCCTGCGGGCTTGGCGTGGGATGCGGGGTTACCTGGGGAGGCTGTGCCCATGCCGGGGCTGCGAGGCCAAGCTGTGCAGGCTGTGGGAGGGAGGCAGGTTGGTACAGGGTTGGGTCACACCAAAATCCTGCTCTGCCATTGCCGGGCCATGAGTTTTAAGTCACAAAAGCTTTGCAGCTGTTTTTCCTTCTCTTGGACTTTGCTCCTGTGAGTACTGCGATGGGGAAGTTTCCAGGGCAACTGGTGGGAAATGGGAAGCTGGAGGAGCAATAAGAGGAGCCATTGTTTATGTATTCGAGTACATGCCTAGTGGTGGCGTCCCCCAAGGTGTTTATCAAACCAGCCTTTAGACATGGCTGCTTCTTCACTGTGTGAGCATTTACAAGGTTTACGGTTTCCTTTGGAGTGCTGTAATTCAATTTTCCCTTTTGGGTTTCCTCCTTTTCTCAAGCATTTTCTTAACCAATATAATCCAGAAAAAGGGAAAAAACAAACAAAATAACACCGGAAGCATCCAAATAACATTGGGTCAGCTGTTGATGAAGATGCTGTCCAGCAGCTCAAGCAGTGACGTCATAGGGTTTCCTAAACTTACACCAACCTTTCTTAAGGTTTAGGTGCTGTTACAGCCAGGCCAGATTTTGTTCTTTGTTCATCAGGTGCCTAAATTGCTCTTGGAGTAGCTGGCTTCAAAGTCACTTCAGTGATGTTGGAGATGTTCCTTTCTGATTCTCAGATTGGCTACATGATTGAACTGTAATAATGATCAAATTAAAAATCAGAAGCTAGTCTTATGATATAAACTTTTTCATCTGTAAAAATAAGTTTATAAAATGTTGTGATCCTGTGAATTTTTTTCTTTTTATTCTTTAAATTTCTGTTTAATATTTTATTATTTTCTTTTTATTTCCGTGATCCTAAAGAAGGGAATCTCGTGTTTCAAGCGTGAGTGAAGTCTTGCTACCTCCCACCCTAATAAAATCACAATTGGTGATTTACAGACATGAGTGCACAAATTGTGGCACTTTCCCACTGGGCTTTTCTTCTCTGAATGCACGTGAGCCCCTAACTTGGGGACCTCACTCTGGGAACAGCTGAAGGTGGAGGAGATTAACCCTATTTAGTCCTAACATTGGGAATAAGCTACCCTGCACAGGCAGGAGCTCCTTGGTGGTGGTGGACAGCTCCTTCTCAAACTGAAGACCTGTCACTAGTAGGGTCCAGCAGGGATTGCTATTGGGCTCAACACTGTTCAGTGTCTTCATAAGTGATCTGGAAGGTGGAATCAAGTGTACCCTGATGAAGTTTTGAAGTGGACGCTTCGTAAGGGAGAGCCACCCTGCAGGGTGACCTGGATAGGCCTGGGCTAACAAGGACCTTATAAAGTTCAGCAAGGACAAGTGTAAGATGGGTAAATACAATCCAGGAGCACGGCACAGGCTGGGATCGACCCAGCTGGGGAGCAGCTCTGTGGAGAGGGACCTAGGGGTCATGGTGGACACGAGCTCAATATGAGTGAACAGTGTTGCTGCTGCGGCAAAGGAAGCCAGTAACTTACATCTACAGGGCGTCACAATCAGAGAGAGATAAAGGTGTTATTAGATAAGAGCAAGGTAGCATTTTATAAGAGCAAGTAGTGACAGGACAAGGGGGAATGACTTTAAACTGAAAGAGGGTAGATTTAGATGAGATATTAGGAAGAAGTTCTTCCCTGTGAGGGTGGTGAGACACTCGCACAGGGTGCCCAGAGAAGCTGTGGCTGTCCCATCCCTGGCAGTGTTCAAGGCCAGGCTGGACAGAGCTTGGTCTAGTGGAAGGTGTCCCAGCCCATCACAGGAGGTTGGAACTGGATGATGTTTAAGTTCATTTCAAACCCAAACCATTCTATGATTTCTGGCAGCTCAGCTTCTTGCACTGAACCCCAAACCCTTGTAGCTTTGCAGTACTCAGCAGAGTACTGCAGAGTACACCCTTGTACCTCTGTGCTCCTGCAACCCCATTTCTGTTCCAGGCTCTGCAGGGACCCCTTGGCTGCAATGCCAGCTTCACCTGTCTGCTGTCTTTCCACTATGGATGAGATTATTTTAGCTTTAATTTAATATGAAGGAAATGAGTTACTCTGCGAGCATGCTAATCTTAAAATACATTACTGGACACAGGACTTTTTGCCAGGACCTGTCAGGCTCAGTGGGAAACCAGGACTGGGGGCAAGATATTAATCGACCTGACTGTTTCTGGCAGCTCAGATCTTGCCAGACTAATATTTGGCAAGGATTAGATTGATTAAAGCATTGATCTTACAGGGTGCTTTGATAGGCTGGTGATTGCTTTTTGTGGAAACTGCTTCTTCTCATATACTGATAATATTAATTTACTGTAAGAATAGCTAGTTGTCTTGCAACTCTCCCAGTGAGCAGAGCTCCAGGTACCTTACAGCTGCTGCTGGCAGTCTTACCGTCATTTTGCAGATGAGGAAACTCAAAGGATGGAGATAAAACTCCCCAGCAGCAAACTGATCAGAGAGAAATCGGGGTGAAATTCAGAGAAACCCCATCAGAACCAGCACCAGCCTCTCTTGAGGAGTGTATGAGTAAGACTTGGGGTTTGAAGTGCTGAGTCCCAGCAAACAGAGAACGTTGGGGGCAGTGTTCCCAAACCATGTTTTCCATCAATTAATTTGCCCATTAAACTATTTTTTAGCTGTAAAATGATCTATGGCCATGGTGGCTCCCTGGTTAGACCATCTGCCTTCCTCTTGCTCCATCTCACCATGCGCAGCTGGGAGGAACGTCCAGTTCCAGAGCTAAGCCAATAGGCTCATTCTCTGTCCTCTGCCCTGTTTCCATACTCTCTCCTGCCTTATGCCCTAGGCTGTCCTGTTTCCCCAGAGCAGGGATGCTCCTTCTCTCTGCTCTGTGCAAGGGCATGGCATGGTAGTGATGCCCATACAGCTGTCAATGGAAGACAGACATGAAATGGGTGAGCAGAGCTGTTGGCATTGCAAGCAAAGCAATTCCATGGGGCAAGGGGATTGACACCTGGAAATCACAGCTGTTCATGAGTGGTGACAACCTTCTCATCCGGGAGAGAAGGAAATTAAAGCTGATATGCAACATAGCAAATAAAGATTCCAGTTGAGTAAAAGCAATCAACCTTTTTCCTCCACCCCTGCTGTTGCCATCTTCTAAAATTTCCTTTCTTAAAACAACATTTAACCCTGAAAACAGATTTCCTTTTTCTCACCTCTGCTTTTTTTAATTTTTTTTTTCTGCTCTAATGGCTGTGAAATTTCCTCTAATTAAATGTACCCATGGACAGATAATCCTATTTTGCTCTAGTGTCAATATGGTCCTTTAGCTAAATTAAATGTTTTCCCTGCCTGATGTTTATCCTTCCCTGTCTGTCCCTTGGCTCCCCACTGGAGGTATTTGAAGACTGTGATCCCAGTTCCCCCCTTTCTTTCTTCTTCTGGGCTCAGAAAGTCAGGTTTTCTCAGAGCTTTGACTCATGTGTGGTCATTTAGAGAGTTCCTGTCCTCAAGCATCTGCACTCCCTCTCTGGATGTTTTCACTCCTGTAGCTGTGGTGGGGAGAAGGAGGCAGGAACTGACCCCTGAGAAATGCCACTCATCACTGGTCTCCACTTGGACATTGAGCTGTTGATCACATCTCTTTGAGTGTGGCCATCCAGCCAATTCCTTATCCATTAAGTAGTTTATCCATCAAGTCCACATCTCTCCAGGTACATGACATTAGTTGCTCTTTCCTTATCCATCAACACTGTGTAACTCTGTTGTAGCTCTTTGCTATTTGATGCAGCTCCTGGCTGGTCCCCTCTCCTTTACCATTGTGGACATCTGTGCGAGGGCCCCCACTGCTGGGAAACCCTGGTTCCTTTGCAGTCTTGTCATTTATTCCTAACATCCCTGAGATGGCCAGTAAACTCAACAGCACCAGGGCCAGAATAGTGCATTAGCTCTCATCCTCTAGCACAGGGTGGCCCTGTCCAAATATGCCTCAGGGACAAGGTGATATCCCTATCCCCCATCCCAAGCAATGCACAGGAGGCCTTTGGGAGGTTGTGAGATCTCCTGGGCCATAACTGTGCCAGGAACAAATGCTCCTCAGACTGGTGACATTGCAGCCAGGCTCTGGTGATGCTATTTGCAAGTTTTGCATCGTTGAAATCAGGAGCCTTCGTCATGGCCCTGCGTTTGCTTACGTTTTCACTGCCATCAACCGCCTTGTCTGGACTAATGTAGCCTTGCTTTCCTCAAACTTTCTGTGACTGTGATAAATAATTTATGTAACAGGCTGAGTCAGGATTTGTTCCTGGGATAAAGTGCACAGGCTTCTTCAAAACGTACCTTAGTCTTGCTGTTAGCCTAGAAATAGGGCCACTAATGTATTAAAACACGTAACAGTCCTGGCTCTTCTCCCTCCTGCGATGACATAAACTGGGGATGTCAGTCACTCAGGAACTGCAGCTACTCATTTGTGCCATGGCTGTGCGGGACGAAGTGCCAAGGAGACGAATCTACAAGATTCTCTGGATCTGGGAGGGAAAGCTGGTCCAGCAGGGACCAAATCCTGGCTGGTCAGTGGCAGCTGTATTCTCTGAACTCACAAGCATCAGCACGTGCCATGGAAGAAGCTCTTTGTGTCTCCAGGATACCTGAGCAATTCCATGCTGGGGAGGGAAAAAGCTATTTTGATGGGAAAAATGAAAGTAACCTAGGTATTCTGCACCCCATACGGAATGTTTCCCTATTCCTTACTGTCCTTTCCCACTCCCTTTGCCTGCTCCACCTTCCCCTGCTCTGTGCCCTACAGCTGCATCCCTGGAGGATCACAGTGTGGAAGGATATGGGGTGGGAAGGACTGGGGCAGGTGGAGGATGTTTTCCTGCATCCACCCCAAAGTGATGCACTCTTGCACATGATCCCCATGTATGAATAATGCCAACAGTGTTTTGCTGCCATGGATGGCCACATGGGTCTCGGTCTGAGCCTGACATCCCAAGCCACAGATGCTGTTTCCCATTCAGCATCCCTGTGAAGGAACCAAACTGGGATGGCATGCCAGATTTTCAATGAATACACGTGTATCTGTGGTACAGCATCTGGCTTGCATCCTAAAATAGCATTCAGCATCACTGACTTTGGCACGCTTGCCCCAGTGTGCAATAGCCACAGGGGACTTGACTCTCCACTTTGGGTTTTGGGCATTTAAAAGGGTGAAAATGCTTCTCCTGAAGACAGAAAACTCTTCCTTTGGGGTTAACACCTCTAAAGCTGCCCTGGCCCTTGGTGCTGCCCTGGGGCTGGGGCTGGGTCCACAGGCCAGGTCCCAGTCACCTTCTCAAGTGTCACCCACTGGGGTCTCAATATGAAGCCCACAGGACTGTGTTTCAAACTCTATGACTGTTTCCCAATCAGACTAATGGGTTAGTCACTATAAAAACCCAGCTCTGCCATCATACAGCAGACCTGCGCTCAGTGGAGATGGACAGACCTGGGGACGCTGCATGATGGACAAGTCACCCAGAATAACACCTCGTTTGTCTGGAGTCCCAGCAGCTCCTGGAAAAGGAGCTGCACCATTAACACTGCGGCAGCAACACCTGCTGACGCAGCACTGCTAATTATAGAGCCGAGGCTCAAGCACGCGCAGCACAATTAGCTTTCCTTAGATGAGGCTGCAAGAGGTATGAGCACTGCTCACCTGCCCCAGGCCTCCTCCAGGATGAAGGGATGCCCACTGAGAGCTGTCCCACCATGGTGGCGGTCACACAGTGAGCAGCATGGATTCACACCCTGCTGCTCTGAGGGTGATGTTTGGGCTCAGAGTCCAGCCTTTAATACTGGGGCAATAAATTGCACATGGCTTTCAAAGGAAGCCCAGATGCTCCCCCCTGGTAGCTCCAGCAGGAGGGAGGGAAGTGGTGAGAGCCTGACATTAATGCTTGCAGTGCCTGTCCTCTGTGTCATTCATTTGTGTTGTTCCCCGAGGCTCTGTTAAAAAGCACAAGGTGTAATTTTGAGCACTGAAATGCCAGCATCTTACCACCACCCATCTCTAAATGTGCAGCCATTTCCTCCCAGAGGATACATTTTTCTGAAGATAAAAAAGAAATGCTTATTTTGACCAGAGTAAGCAGCTATTTTCCTGTGCTTGCTGGGTTTTGGAGCATTTGGCAAGCTGGCATTACCACATTCAAACTCTGTTTAATGTAATCCTCACTGCAGTGTCCAACAGACCCACCCATCCTTGAGCTCTGAGAAACCTCCATGACCAGCACCACTAAAGCACCTGAAATTCCTCACTATAGGCCTGGGCTAGTCCCTCTGCCCCTATACATAATGCCCAACACTGCTTGTGAACAAGCCCTAACACCAGTTCCAGGCTGGAGTTTGAGGAGATTAAGTGACCTTTTTTAGTAGGTCCTGTTGAGATACAAGGGGTAATGGTTTTAAACTAGAAAAGGGTAGATTAAGACTGAATATAAGGAAGAAACTTTTTATGATGAGCGTGGTGAAACACTGGCACAGTTTGCCCAGAGATGTGGTAGGTGTCCCACCCCTGGAAATACTGGGCAAGGATCTGAGCAACCTGATCTAGTTGAAGATGTCCATGGCACAGGGGGTGGATTAGACAACCTTTAAAGGTCCCTTCCAACCCGAACTATTCTATGATTTCTGATCAATGGGTTGAGTGGGACTTACAGGACCTCCTCGTGGGACACAGGTGCTCAAGTCGCATGCCAAGTGCCTGCACCCAGTATCAGCTGGGGCTATGGTACAGGGGAAGTACCACAGGGTACACCGTGTGGCTCTCCCAGGACACATGGTGGTTGAGAGGTCACCCCTCCCATCACCACAGTGAGCAGACCACCTGCTTGTCCCTCACCTTGCAGACCTGGAGCCCCATGGGTATTTGCTGGGCTTTTAGGATGAACTCAATGTCCAGCATACTGACACTTCACATCCCACGCCTGTGCATTTTTCCACTGCTTCCACCCCAGCAGCTCTCGGCAGCATTGGAGCTGGTTAATGGGTTCAGCTGAAGAGTTTGATATTTAACATGGTTCCACAGCCAGGCAGAGGCAGGAGAGGTGACCCAACAAGGTCTTGCCCTATTTCAGCCAGGAAAATCACGTCCTGTTCTTTAGGCAGGAAAAAAACTTGGCCACAAGCATATTGCATCTTGTTGTGCACTGGAGGCATCTGCTTCTCACTCAGGCTTGTGTCACCTCATCTGACCCCTACAACGACAGGCTAAAAACTGGCACAAACCCACTGGCACAGCATTATATCGACGCACTTAACTGCCCTGTGTGTTGACAGTATTAAAGGGTGGCCCACATGGTGCCTGTAACTTAAAAACAACTTGCCGTGTGCCTGGGATTGGGCTTGCTCCATCTTACCCCAGCAACAACTTTGGGTTCGTGCCTGCCCGCATGTGCGATTGCACATCCCCATCACAACTGGTTTAATGAATCTGAGCAAATGAGCACAAAACCATTGAGCCGCACTGATTTTATGTCACTGCCAGATTTTGCACTCAGTTTGGGAAGTGGGAGCCATGGAGATAAAATACAGCTCATTCTGTTGACGCCAGCGAGGTTTAAAATTCAGGACAAATTAATTGCATCTGTATTTTTTGATTGGTGAAGGCAATTTTGTGAAGCATTTGTTAAAGATGCCACTTAAAGAGGAATTTCCTAACTGCAGAAGTTAATAACTTTAAAACTGCTACTCAGGCTCCCTGAAAATGGGGCTTTGTGCTGTAAATCTCTTTGAGGCTCATAATTCAATCCTATTTAGAAGCAAATTTCTTAGATTTAGAGCAATGAATATTTAAATGCTACAAGTTGAAACATTTTCAATTTTGAGATCATTTCAAAGCCAGGAGAGTTTATAGCATTCGGCTACTCTGCAATGCTTTAGCATCTGAATTGATCTGAATCTTAAGCAGCTTACACAGCTATAAGGGGTTAGAGTAGTTTAAAGGGTTAGGGTAGTTTAAGTAGAATATCATGTTTTCAGAGCTTTGGTTGAAGAAATGGGAGTTCACAGGCTGTCAAGCCGAGCAGCTCTAGATGAAGGACCTGACAAGCATCGCTAGAAAAACTCTCTGAAGCACTCGTCATGTTCTCAGCTTTCAAATCTTGTCTGCTTTACTTTTTTCTAAGAAAAAGGAAATGAAACAAGCAGTTTTGAACGTTCACACAAAATGCAGAATACAGGCAAAATGTTTTGGAAATGCTGTGAACATGGGTTTGTTCTGACAACACACTCGTTGCTGCTCCCTGTAATTGACACTTTTTTCTTCAGTACAAACCACTTCAAAACACAGTAAATGCTCTGAAAAGTGGCAAAGGAAAAAAAGTGTGCTTGTGTTTGGCCCCTTTAATGTCAGATATGTGCAAATTAAAAATTGAAGGATGAAGCTTTTAAAACTCTTTTGTAAGCCCAAGCTGCTCTGCACAAGAATTTGGCAGATAAGTATTTTGGATGGGAAGAAGAGCAGTGGAGAAGGAAGTCATGGTTTTGGTAAGATACATTTATGCCAGTCCTAGCCATAGAAAAAAGCCTCTGTGTACCATTACAATTTATTCCTGTCAACTAAAAGCCATGCATATTCCAGTATGGCTGCTCCATCTGTGCTGTTAATGCTGGACTATGCAAAACAACAATTCAGGATGTACTGGATACAAGAGGCAGCTGAGGCAGAGGGAAGATGCCTTAGCTTGGTATAACACAGACGGATGAAAGCAGGGTATCTGTTTCCAGGTGTTCCTCCAACTGGACTGGCATAAGGACAGCATCTGTGCTGGCACAAGACACCCGTGCCTGTGCTACAAAAACAAGGTGACAAATAGTGGAACCAAGGTGAGCCTGCAGAGGCTCTGCCCGGGCTGTCTCCTCTGCAGCTTCTTTGCACCAGTCAAAGGGGTTATAAGAAAGGGACAGGACTGCTGTACCGGGTCAGCCACAGCCCTGCCCCTGACGCTCACCAGAAGATGTCTGGGAAGGCACAGTGACAAGTCTTGACATTTTCTCTGCAAACCTTCCTGTCTCTGACCTTCTGTGGCCTGGAGAGTGCCTGCAGCAGCTGGGGTCTCTGCGTGCTGGGTGGCCCTTCATGGGTTTCTCTTCTGTGACCACCCTGGCTCCTCCAGAGAGAGCAGGACCAGCCTTTGCCACCCAAAGCTCCCTTGCCAGACTTTGTACCAAACACTGGCTGATACGTCTGTTTTGAGCCTGCCAGCCTCAGCTGGTGCCCTTATCTATATATTTATTTATTGTTTATTTTATTTTTCACTGGATAAACCAGTGAACAGCCTGTCCTCTCCCAGTTCGATAAGCCTTACCATGCTTCCCCTCCAGCCACTGCTTTTCAAAGACAAGGAGCCCTGACCTACTCATTGCAGGACCTGTTTGATCTTCCCTTCTTTGAACTTCACCCCCTCTGTCCATGGTGAGCTGTGATGCCAGATGAGGCAGGAACACATCCATATCAGGATTATACCCTGACAGCATTATTGCTGCAGAAGAATATTATTGCCAGGCCTGACCAAATGTCCCCTCTGAGGCTATTGCCAAGGACTTCACCACAGTAGAATCCAGGCAATCACTCAATTGGAAAAATAACTCAGGTGCTGTGTAATGAGATTTGACAGAAACATAGCAGTAAATGATTTAATTACTCAGTTTATTTCAGTGGTGGTGCCAGGATGGATGCAGAGGTGCTGGGTCCCTCCAGCTGGAATCAGCATCGTCCCACAGCCTAGCAGCATGCCTGGGGCAAGCCTGGGCTTGTGGCCTCTAATCTCACAGTAAATATGCTATAGAATTGAATTATACTATATAAAGTGAGTATTCTAAAAGTATGTATATATAAAAGTATGGTGTGTATGTATATAGACACTGAAATATTTCATACATTGAGGGCTCCAGCAATTCAATTTCTCCTTTAACCATCTTCCTCAGCCCCATTTCCCATTTCACACTCAAACTGCTCCTATCTCATTCCATCTTGTCTTTGTACCCTCTTAAAACCCTTTTTTTTTTTTAAGCTGTGAGCCGGTAATATTGTCTCTGCCCATGAGTGTGGTATTCCCACCAGTTCTTACTTTTCAGGTTCCTTTGGAGACATACACAAATACCTGTTTCCTAAAGCAGATGCTCAGCATTTCCCAGGAATTGGGTCTCTTCAGCAAGTGGCATTGTATGTTGTCCTCAAAACCACCCAGCCATTGCTTTAAGGCCGGCTTTCCTGGGATCCATTTCTCCATCACTTAGAGTGATGGTTAGAGCACCAGGATGCTCTGATCTGGCAGGATTTTCCACCCCCTCTGAAGCTGGCATGTGGCAGAGCCCTTTCTTGCCTAAAACACGTTGCAAGGAAAATGCATGTATATTGGTGCTGAATAGGAGCATAACTTCTGCATCAGCGGCATTAGGACTTCCCTGCATCGCCCAGATTCCTGGCTTGTGACCCAGCTCCCGGGACAAGCCACTGAAAACTTCCCACCTGACGTAAGGCACCAGACGATTTCATCATCCCAGAAGCTTTCCAGGAAGCCCGGAGTCAGTCAGCAGTTCACGTTCGCCTTCTCTCCCCCCGCCCGTCGCTCTGACCTCCGCAGCAGTGGTCAGGCTTGGAGGCCGGAGATGTCATCATGGAAACGGGCCGGAAAAAACACGATATAGGGGGAATTCTTTACCACGGGTCTTTCTGCTGCCGTTTTGCAAGCAGATCACCTCCAGCTTGGCTAGAGCTCTTCCCAGAGCCTTTTTGAAGGGTTTTCGCCCTCTGGAGGCTAACGTTGGGAAAGCAAATGCTAGAGGACTAAAGGCTCAAATCTTAGATTTGCGGAAACGCAGCCCCCATGAGAATAAACCTGCAAGGAGCCGGTGGGCTTCGAAGTGCTTCTCCTGAAAAGCTAGTCATGGGCAATGATCTCTCACATGGCATTGAAAGCCTTAGTGGGACCCAGAGACGTTGTGCTCAGCATCAGACTTCTGCTTCCTGATGCAACTGCACTGAATAATGTCCAGATGCTGTTGAATCATCCTGCCTTGACAATTCCAGATAAGACCTGCTGATCTAGTTCATTTTACAATGATTTTATTCTCCTTTCGTTCTTCCCCCATCTTTGCAACAGCTTGTGCATTATGAAGTACTACATGGAAGCTAAAATGCACATGACATTTCTAAATTTTAATAATTAAATGTCTGGATATCCTTTCAAATTCCTGCAGTTTGTCCTCATCAGACACAGCTTCATTCATTTGCCTGCAATCAGAACCAGGGGATAAAACCAATAGTTTTTTTTTCCTTGATGAAAAACACTGGGGGAAAAAGGGTGACGCAGAAAACCTGAGCTCAGGTTTGGTTTGCGCTAGGCTTGGTCTAGCAGCACCCACCTATCTGTCTGATTTTATTCCCCTATGTCTTTCTGCTGTGATGCAGTCCCAGTTCCCTGCAGATCCTGATGCCTGTGAGGTCCTCCTATTTTCTGGATTTTTCTTGCAAGTACATCCTCTGTCAAGCTAACATACAGCTCAGCCTCGTGAGCCTCAGGAGGAACACAAAAAGTGCTGCGCGTGGAGGCGCGATGCCAAGATCCAGGCATGGGTGATGTGATTCAGTGAGCCAGAGGCAGAGATGCAGTATGTCCTCTGTCTGCAACAAACCCACGCAGGACACCTTGTATTTTGTGTGTGGTCTCTTACAGTCAGGACTGCCTGTCTTTGCACGTCTGCCAAAATGATAACTTGAAGCCAGATGTGTGAAAGATAGTTAGCACCTAGCTCTTACCAGTGGTATAAACACCCATAGGTGCTGACACAGGTGAGGAGCCTATATAGGAATGATGCTCCTAAACATCCTTGTGGACTTGGATCTCGTTTCGAGAACACAAGCACATAACAGATGTGAGAGGCACCAAGGATATTTAGATTTCCACAGCCTCAGAAGCATTTTCTCACTGCTTCTCACACCTACTGCACATTCATCTGTAAGGAGTTGCCCACCTGTGATCTATACACCTCAAGAACTCCAAAAATTCCCATATTCTGCCAATATGCCACAGGTCTACACAACACTCATGGTTGGAAAAGATGTGCGACACCATGAAGCAGCCAAGTGCCCCTCTCTTACCCTGTCCAGCTTCATGCCCAGTTGCCCTCCTCCACCTCTGCAACATTCACCACTTCTGCATGGGGTCAGCTCCATCTCACAGGGCTGCTGAAGGGAAAGGCACAGCCTTTTCCAAAGGGAAAACAAGAAACTGTAGGAAAACAAAGTCCAAACAGGAGAGGGATGATAAAGAAAACCTAGATGGGGTTGGCCACAGTGACTCCTTCCACACTTGGGTAGGTCTGAACTTAGGAAAAAGCCTCCTACATGGCTAACTAAAAGGCAGTTGTCCTGGTTTTGGCTGGCATAGAGTTAATTTTCTCCCTACTTGCTTGTGCAGTGCTGTGTTTTAGCTTTAGTCTGAGAACAGTGCTGATAATACCCTGATGTTTTAGTTGTTGCTCAGTAGCACTTACCCTAATCAAGGACTTTTCAGTCTCTCATGCTCTGTCAGTGAGGAGGGGCACAGGAAGCCAGGAGGAAGCAGAGACAGGACACCTGACCCAAACTGGCCAAAGGGGTATTCCATACCACAGCACATCATGCCCAGTATAGAAACTGGGGGGAGTTGACCAGAAGGGGCCACTCACTGCTTGGTGATGGGCTGGGTATTGGTCAGCAATTTTATTGTGCAATGCTTGTCTTTCTTGGGTTTTATTCCTCTATTTTTGTTGTGTCCCCTTTAATTATTACTTTAATTATTATAACATTTTATTCCATTTCAATTATTAAACTGTTCTTGTCTCAACCCAGAATTTTTCCAATTCTCCTCCCTTCCCACCAGGGCAAGGGGGATCAAGAAGCTGTGTGGTACTTAGTTGCAGGCTGCAGTTAAACCATGACAGCAGGAAATTACTTAGTAATTTCATACTGTGCTCTACAATGGAGGTAAATACATTTTGATGGAGGAGCAGAGGTAAATGAATTGCAGTGTGGGAGTACATCTGATGTGTACTGAAGTTACCAAGTCGGATCAGAAGCAGAAGGGCACTTTCATGGTGTGTGGTCAGAGGGGTGCAGTCACAGGGATGGGCTCATTACTGCAGATTTGGGGTCGGCTTTGTCAGTGCTTTACCGGGAACGCAGGAAGGCGCCAGAGCTGTTTTGAATTCTGTCTGCAAGGCTGGGATTTGTACAGCTGAACAAGTTTTAATGTGATGTTTTCGAAGGCAATAGATGTGGCAGCCCAAAGTGCTGCTATTACAAAACTCCAGTCCAAGCACAGGCACATTTTAAATAAGCAATAAGGATGCAAGAGTAAGTCAGTGCAAAATAGCAATTCCACTGAAAGATCACAGAGCCGTGACCAGGCACAATCCAATTTTTTTCTGCATGTTAAAGTAATTGGAAAGTTGCCTTTTTCTTGTTCCTCATCATATTAAAGGACCTGCTGATATGAGGACACGTGGGGTCATTTGTTGTTGTTGCTAGCACTCTTCACAATTTCTTGGCTGGGTTTCACAGTGTGCCAGTAAAGTTACCTGCTTGCTTACTGGAAAAGCAGCGACTTCAGACCTTCCTTAGAAGATGATTTAATTTTGCACTTGGATAAGCAGGTCAGCAGCCAAGGTTTGAACCAACAACAGGGTCTGCCATCCCTTACCTCCTGCTTTGGCCAGCACTGGTATGCAGGAACAAGGAAACCAAGGAGTGCTCTCACATGGCTGTGTCTATGCAGCTTTAGCATGTTTCCTCATGCCTGATGCACACATGCCATGTTAGCAAAATGTGAAAATTTGACTCAGCTTGGCCTACACTGAACATGAGTTGGAGCCCTAGCAAGTAAACAAACCCATAAGTCATGCTCCAGCTGAGCTGCCAGGAGTCTTTTCAATACCTGGGCAGAATTCAATCGGTGCCACACTACCAGACTGCATCTGCAGCCTGCTGCCAATAACGAAACAACACTGTAGTTTAGCTCTCCTTTGGTTCACCTGAGCACAGATAGAGTACTAATCCTGCAGACTAGTCCTCAGCTGGCCCAGCCACAGGAGAAAGAAAGGGAAGGTCATTTTAAAAAGCAGCAGAACTTTGCCTTGCTCAGCCTGTGATTGCTCATGAGGAAGAATTGCACCATCCCATCATGTCCCCCGCGGGTCACATACCACACAATGTCCAGCACAGTTCAGTAACCAGTTGGTACTTCCACTTAGTCCCAAAACCTGACTTTTGTCCTGCTCATGCCGAGCAGTGTGTTATGCCTTGTCAAGTCATCACCCACTGGTAAGCATAAAGGAATCTCCGAAGTCATCATTGTTGAGTTAGTAACTCAAAACACAGCCTTTCTCAGCTGGGCATCTGTTTGCCTGTACAAGGGTAAGAGGAATCAGGTTCGTGTATGAAGTGAAATGCAAAACCAGGAGGATGAAATGATGGTTTTCCACACGTCTAAGCTGGCTCTGACCCATCACCATTTTCTGGCTCAGACCCTGTGTGTCCACTGTGAGAACTGAGTGAAGGCAGGTTCCCTCACATCTGCTGAGGCATCATGGCTAATCCAGCTGCTGTCACCCCTTGGCTGGGAGCTGCGAGAGTCAGTATGGGTTTTTTGGTGAATATTTTACCCATACCTCCCATCCTGCATAACATCTGCACGTCATGTGTGTTGTGTGTCTGTCCCATGAGTGGCATATATGTGGTGAAAACACAACTTGCAGCAAGAACAGGGACAGGAGGAAAACAGCATGAGGAGAGCAGAAAGGCTGATGGTGAAGCAAAGAAAAAATATGAAGGAAACTATGAAAGACATAAGAAATAAAAGAGAACCTCTGCAGAAAGCTACAGCAGAGCTCAGCAAAATATAGCACATCACCCTCCGGATTCCTTAACCACTAATAGAATTTAGGAGATGAATTTGTCACACTCTTAGGAGCATTTAGAAAAATGAAAAAATAATCTGGAAAGAATCTTGCACCCTATAAACATCTATCCTTTCTAATGAACACTTTATGCTTGTTAAGAGTGGAGGAAGTAAAAGAAGCCAAGTGAAAGTCAAGCGGGGTCCAGTCTGAGATGAAACCCCTGAGGTGTATAAGGCCCTGTAGCCCTTAGGGCTGTATGAGGTTCCCTGAGCATCTGGACTGGCCTCCAGCAACCACTTAGTGGCTGTTAGTGTCCCACGTGTTGCACCTGAAGCCCGTCTCTATGTCTGTGATGCCCATGAGCATCTCAACGATGCTTGAGGCTCTCAGTGAAGCAAAGCAATGGAGCTTTCATGGGCTTTTTGGTATGGGTGCTGCAAATTACAGGACAGGCTCAAGGGCAAGAAGGGTCACATCCGGTTGTGGGGAATGTCACAATCCAAATGGACCAAAATTCTCTGTATCAGGGACAGTTCAAAATGGCTTCTGTGGCTCCCTTGTGTGGGGAGAGAAACTCCAGGCAAAGACCTACCCAATCAAAACTGTACCAAAACCAGACTGGGGAAACTGAGGGGATTTCACAGAATCTCAGAGTGGTTTGTGTTGGAAGGGATCTTAAAGATCATCCAGTTACAACTCCCTCCAAAGGCAGGGACACCTTCCACTACACCAGGTTGCTCCAAGCCCCTGTGTCCAACCTGGCCTTGAACACTGCCAGGGATGGGGCAGCCACAGCTTCTCTGGGCACCCTGTGCCAGCGCCTCAGCACCCTCACAGGGAAGAATTTCTTCCTAATATGTAACCTAAATCTCTCCTCTGTCAGTTTAAATTTCTGTTGCATCCCTGACCCCCATAGAGCTGAGCTTCTCAACACCTTCTGCATTTGTTCTGGGCTTTAGGAATCTTAAATGCAAACCAATTAAGTAATGCCTGATTCATTTTCCTTGCCTTGAGCAAAACCTCCCTGATAATCCTCATCTTTCAACACAAGGTGGCAGGCTGTCCCCAAGATGAGGAGCAGCCAAGGCAGGCAAAGAGCCCAGAAACTGTTCTTTCTCACCGCAGAAATTAAAATGCTGCTCCTTGTTGTTACCTCTTAGAGGAGGGAGACAGGGCACAAGGTTTCTGTGCGCCTTGCACAGACTTAGGGAGAGCCCTATGCGGAGAATGAAGGTTCTTTGCTGTGAAAGGCTTCCTCCAAGCGTGAGGAAGCGTCCAACCTACCAGCTTGGGAGAAAGGTAACTGGGGGATGCTCCCACATGCAGCACAGAGCTCCCTGCAGAGGAGAATCTTCCCTTGGCTCATGGGGCTTCTTGCCCTGAAGTTTATTCACAGGGCAATTTACATTATATTGCATTTACGTTATATTGCAGAGTGACCAAGAAGGTAGAAAAAGCAGTGTAATCCACCAAGTCTTAACATCTACAGTAGCACTAGGTGACTGGTGTGCTACCTTTGACTCTGGTATCAGAGTCTGAATGCACCACGCTAATGGCTTGATGGTTTTTTGCCTGCCCCTTGCCCAGCTGAGAGCATCCCTAGTTCGTTAAGCCAATTTGCATACAGCTCTATATCTATAGTCACGAAGAAGTATCATGCACAAGAGCAAAACTGGATGAAAGCTCCACCAGTGGGAACAATCCAAGGAAATCCCAGTGCTCGAGTTCCAGTTTGCCTCAACAGAGGGGAATTCAATTAAGGGCTGATTTGATTTGTGTTGCTCAGAGAAAAGCCAGCTGACTGGGTGTTGGACATATTTTTGGCTCTGAATCAGCCATAAACACCAAGGATTATTTTAAGCAGACTGGAATAAACATGCTGGACCAAACCCATCTCCAGCTGCCAGCTGAGGAGTCAGGGTGGGCAGCAGAGGAGGCAGAATTGTCCTTCACTGATGGAGAGACAGAGGGACGCTGTGTAACTGCTTGCAGGGGTTCCCTTTCCCACATACCCTCTCTAGGAGAAGACCCTACAGATCCGAGTGTGCTGGATGTGTCCTTCTCTCCCTTGCAGCTTGCTCATGCCCTCTGGCTCATGCACACCAACTACACTGCGAGTCCTCAGAGACCTCCACCGATCATTGCACTAGAAATACACCTTCCCACTTCAAGAGCTTTTGATCTTGCAGTTGCCTCCCTGGGGACACTGAGATAAGGGCAGTAACCAGTCATGATCAACCTTCGCAGAAGTGATTAGGTATCCTGTGTTACTCATTATCTTCCTGTTACCATTTTCTTTTCTTCCTCTGAAAAAACACTGCTTGTTAAACCAACTGATTCATCCTTTGCCAACAACACACCAGAGGAGCAGTGCCCTTCTCTCAGGTTTCTGGCTGGGTGGACTCAAGACGGGTGGTTTCTTAGTGATCCCCACATCTGAGCCCACCTCTGCTGGGTGCCTATTAAACCTTATTAACTGCTGTCTACCCTAAAGCCTGAGGGAACTCACCGTCCCTTTGAGTGCACGGGGAACTTCAGCTCTTGCACACAGAGAGCTGCTGCCTTAACGAAGTTAATGAGAACCTTGCTCCCTAAACACGAGGGTCCGTGTGCATCTACGCTGCTGCATAAACACAGGCCAGCTCACACGACTCCCATGGGGACCTTCTGTGTCCCCAGGGTCTCTTTGTGCCCCAAAGTGCTCATGGACCCGCAGCACCAGGCAACTCCAGCTCCTGCTCATGCTTGGAGAAGACAAGCTGCACCAAGCTGCCTGCAGCTCCCCAGGAGCTGTGTCCAAGGAGCAGGATGAGAGCTGGCATTGCTGTTTAATCACTGCAGAAAGCATGGACCAAAGAGAGCAGCCCTGGGAGCAGGGAGCAAGCACCGTTCAGACTAGCACAGACAAGATGTTCAGTAATCCCCTTAATACTTCACACATGCACAGGGAGTTAGAGGATCCTTCTTTAAGGAAAATTCATTTGCAGTACAAGGCAGTCCCTTGATTGACAACACAGAGCATTTTTTCATTTGCCCAGGGGGCAAAATGGATTTGCACAGCTCCAAAAGGGAGTAATGAACTCATTTAAAAGGATTTGTCCTTCACATCTGAAGAAAGTCACTGGTGCTGTGCCTGAGGTCACATGAGAAGTGTCTATGCAAACCTCCTGCTTGTCTGCATAAAACAAGGATTTCTTGGTAGGACTGGCCAAAACTCCTCTCTAAATAAAATATTCAACTGGGGAGGATACAATTTTTCCACTGAAACCACTCAAGCAGGAAAATTCCAAGGGGTAAATTCACTTGGCTTTTTTTCTTCTCTATATGACACATGAAGGTCTTGAACAGAGCTGATTATCTCTTCCCCTCACACTTTTTGCTGTGTTCCCTCCTTGTTCCCTGCTCTGTGGCATTGCGAGTGCTCCACTAGTTCCTCCATCTGCCACTTTGCTTCATTCTGCTATGCTGGCACAAACCAGCTCAAAACCAAACCAAACCAAACCAAACCAACTATGAGGTTTCCTGCTAGCTCAGTGAGCTGAATCAGCTGCCCCAGCAGGGCATCTGCTTGGAGTTGAGGAAGGGGATGAGGCAGGCGGCAAGAGCAGCCGTGCTCCCTCGCATGGAGCATGCCATGTAGTCCTGATTGAGCTTTTTGCAAGATGAAGTTTGTCTTAAAATTGGGAAGAGGTTCAAGGAAACACTTAGCAGTGATTGTGCTATTTGGAAGAGCACGTACCCCAAAGACTTTGAATATTGCTGATAGCTTAGTGCTCCATGTCTTAGTTCTCCCAAATAGAAAGCATGCCAAAGGCTGGCTGGAGCTGCTTGGTCAAATTCTGAGTCTGGTACAAAACTCTCAGGATTTTGGTAGCAATTCTAACATAAAAGTGGGCAGTCACGCTATCATTAACCAACTGCAGCAAAAGCTAAACCTACCTTTTTCAATACTTGGCAAAGACTGCATTTAATACTAAGTAAATATTGCATTCTTGGAACCATTTCCCTTTCAAATGGCCAGGCTGGATGAAAGGCTTCCCTGGCTCTCCCAACTGCATAAAAAGACAAGATTTATTTTCTTGCTTGGCTGAGCAGTGCTGGTGGACAACCATACCTCAGGTTTTCCTTCCTGCTTCTATCATGTCTGCTTATCAGAAAGTATCACCTGTTTACTCAAGACAAGACAAACAGACTTTGCTCATTTGAGGTCTCTTAGAGACATCCTATGAGCATCCTTTGTAGTCTGAACCGGACAACCTGCAACCGACAGCTCCATAAGCACACAGCTCAGGCTGGACAGATTTGCTGGTGTTTTGAGCTACATCAATGTGTGTTTTTAAGCAGAACCAATGTGAAAGCTGGGCTGTGCTCCACAGGGAGCATCTGACCAACTTTAAAGCTTTGAAACAGGAGAAAGCAAAAGCTGCTTTTCCCAGAAAGCAGTGTGGACTGGCACCTGTCCCATTTGACGTTGAATTTTAACCATGGGAATGGACATTGTGGCCATGTGTACACAGATCTCTGTTGCCCCACAGCCCTTTGCGGTTGGACATGAATACGAGTAAGCATGGGCTGGTAGCAGCATGCAGCCCTTGATCTAAAACCCCCCAGCAGCGAGCAACTCTGGTCTGTGCTGGCTAGTGGGAGGAGGAATGATGTTTTTCCTTTGGGACACATCCTACAACAGACAGCATCAGTGGAGAAAGGTCCCACGGCGACCACAGCCCGCCCATCTACCACAGGAGCACAGGACCTGTACAATCAGCAGGGCCAGAAGGATATGTGTAATGAGGTCTGTGCTCAAAGCACTTGCCCATGCAGCTCCCAAGGCTGCTACAGCATCCTCCATCATGGGTATCATCAGCAGAAAGTCATATTACCCCGTGCCTCGTGGTGCTGGGACCGTGAGGACGGTGGATTTTCATGATCCAGCTATATTGAGCCAGCTGTGCTGCAAGGGATCTGGGGAAAGGACATAAAACAGGGGATATGCCCCATTCACCCAACAAAGTCCCCCTACGCTTTGTCTCTTCCACCTGCTGCCAGCAGCAGCATCTCACCCCCGGGAGACCCCTGTGAGGTGTGTCGGGTGACAGCACATGTCCCTCCACATTCCTTGCTGGGGTTAGCATAGGGCCAGTGCTTTCAAGTGTAGACTAATCCCAAAAATTTGTCTTGCCAACTTCCCTTTCGTAACAGGAAGGATAGCGGGCAAACAAGAATTGCCGGAAATGTACAACTGACCCAGGCAAAGGTAGAAGGTTTGTTCTGGATCAGCCTTGTGTGCAGATGGGAACAGGGAGAAAAGCCAGTGCTGAAAGCCTGCAGGTCTTCTTCATGGACTTTTTTTTTTAACTGAGAAATATTATTTGGTCCCAAATTAAGTCTTGTGGAAATGTGTCCGACTCCACAAAACCCTGGAGGAAACACTGGCAGGGTTATGTGTGCTGGAAGCCAGCGTGCTTTCTTACTGCCTCTGAGCCCTAACACCAGCAGTGGTGCCTCCATGCCGAGGGTCCTAGGGTGTCTCAGACCGCTGCGAGAGATCCAAGGCATCTTACACACCTGGGATCCACAACTTGGACACCTGGGATACTCAACAAGCAACAAGAACTATTTTGGGGCTTGGTAGAAGGCTCTTAATGCCTTGGCCCAGGGCAATTTTCACCCAGTGCTCAAGTTCTGTACAACTCTGAATACTTGAGTATTCACTAATTTGGCTGACTGCTAGCAAAGATGAAAGAAACCATCAACATGGGTAAGCCTGTTTCAATCCTAGTGTCATTGATCAGATAAGTTGAAGAATTTTGTTTATTTCAAAATATTTTTCCTGTATTTCCTTCTCTTAGAGACCCAATTAGAGATCCTTGTTTAAGGTCCCAGAGCAGGATATGATGTGATGAATGTCAGCTGGTGGGAAAGTCCAGCTTTCAACCACCTCTAACCTCAGCTACCTTCAGCCTCTATCACACAATCCCTCAGACAGATTGGACACCCCAAAAATTGGACTGGGAGAGAGCCTGCTATGCATCAGCCCTTCTGTAAGGATCAGCATATTCGGTGACCTGGGTCCTGAGGAGTCCACAGGTCTGGTCCTCCTCTCCATTCGTCCTTGGTGCAAGACTGGTGTGAGAGGAAATTCAAGACGAATATTTGCTGTCCTTTCTTTTCAGCTGGGACTACTGGGAAGGACAAACCTGTGCCCAACATCTGCTGAGCTTGGTTAATGCAATCCTTAACCTAAGACTGCAGTTTATTTTCATGTACACAGTCTACTGTTGATATTTGTTCTCTATTTTTGTGTTAACAATTAATAAAGAACCACTTTTGTTCTGCACTAATAAAAGGGCCAGGTGTGCTGGTCGATAAACAAACCAATCAACCTTTTTAATCCATAAATGGCATTTTCAGGTTGTGTTAACCTAATAGTTTGGTATTGCCCTATGCTGTGTTCCCTTGTCTTTTGGGGGGGTTTTGGGATGTGCAGCAAGGGTTTTCTTTCCAAATCTGTTCTACAGGGGATATATTTGTACTGGGCCACAAACCCACAGGTTTTCCAGTCATTTCTAGAGGTGAGATCTGAAGGGCTACTGGGACAAAACAAGTCTGAAACGAATCATAAAACACACATGCAGCTCCAGATCTTTGTCTTGGCCAGGGACAGCCTGTACTCCTCATAAACGCCTCCTTGCATGGATGATGTCTGGAGCTGGTCCAGGCTGAGTTCCTCAGGAAGGGGCTCAGAAACCTGTGAAGCTGAATGCGACACTTAGTTTTGTCTAGGGAGTTGAAGACTTTAAAAAGCACAAGGACTTTCCAGCAAAAACTTTAAAACTGTGTTGTTAGACACGCACCTCACACCCATACCTGGTTTGCATCAGAAATACCAACACAATGCTGTGTCAGCACATCCAAGAGATGTGAAGGAGGCCATGCCACTACACTTATCTCACCCAAACCCTTTCAGGTTCAGTTTGCAGTTGCTCAGCAACAGCTGCATCAACTCTGCATGGGTGGCGAAGATGCCAAGCTTAGCCTAAGGGATCAGACCAGTGTGACTGCATACCACAGAGGCATTTCTGGTGTTGACAAATGAGATAGCTCAGTGGCCAAAAAAAAGCTAAATCTTGGTCCGGGGAAATGAGTTGCAAATCAAGGTTATGTCTGGCATTTGATCCTTTTGGCATCTACCCTTTTGGTCTCTAACACTGATTTTCCTTGTGAATAATTGGAGGGTTTTTTGGTTGCTCATGTCTGGTTTTCTCTATTAGTCTCTCTATTTTTTCTTCTTTTTTCAACACAGAAAGCACAATAAACTGAAGCCATTAGTGCAAGTAAGGCCCCCAACCTGGGGAAAAGATCTAAGTGAGGCTGATGAGAGAAGCATCCTATATCTAGCAAGGCATAAAAGATTTGGTACTCAAATACCACCCTGTTCTACAGCATTTCACTCTTGTTTCAGCTGGATCTGAGACCCAGGGCATCTAGTCCTTCTCATGTGTAATGGCAAGCCTGGACATTGAACTGAAGGCAAAGAATTATGGTAGCAGCAGATGCTGAGAAGTGAGGTGTTGCCTCTTTTTTCACATTGGGTCTAGGTATCTTTGCGTTTTGCAAAATAACTACATCTATACACACTGAAATACTCCTGATGGTCATTCCCTGTGGATTCAAATGTCTAAGGGCAAGACCTGAGTCTTCACTATGGACTCATTAGGGGATGGGACTGTGGCTGTACACAGTCACTGTCATCAGACTTGGTCTGCTTTCGTTACTCAGATGTCATGGGACTGTGCCCACCTGTGAGGACACAGCTCTGCCAGCTCCCAGCTTCTGCCATGTGGAGCAGTCAGCCTCTGCTGCTCCCTGGAGCTGGGTCCCTCCTTCCCCTGTGGGCTAAGCATTTACCCAGGCAGCTGCAAACCAAGTCCTAGCTCCCTCAGCAGGTGCCTTTCTATTGGTTTTCCTGGGAATTTTTCAGTCCTTGGAAATATGCACTGCAAGTCAACCAGAAGCTGTGCTGGAGACTTCCATGCCAATGGAAACCACCTGAAGGTTCAGGGTAATGTGATATCCATTTGAGATATCTGCTGGTGGTTCTAACCAGCAGGAGAATAAATCAACTGTATTGTTCTATGGCCCATCTATCTTGAATAAAAGGCAAACAAGGGACTGATGAACGTCATGGATCTGGCACAAAGCAATGACATGACCACCATAATAGTGTAATAATGCAACAATTCTAGCAGGTGGTGGATGAAAGGGGAGTGCTCTAGGGAGAGGTAAGGGTGGTATTTGTCAGCATTCCCCTTGGTAGGCAACTAAATTATATGAGATTCCTTCCACTCTACTGAGAAGCGAACTGCACCTTTCTTTAATGCTGTTACACGGTAGTTTCCCAATTTCACAAGGCTGTAAGCAAACAAGGAAGTCTCTGTTAGAAGATGGGAATTCGGGTGAACCACTGATACACACTGATAAAAGCCTGCTTAAACTCTCCTGCACTGGAGTCAGGGTGCCTTTCTCCACTGCTCTGGCTCCAGGCTCATCGCTGTGTCTCACACCCAGGACACTGGATTGGACATCTCGTTCCAGGGCTCTTACAGTGCAGGAACATTTGGAATTCTTCGACAACCTCGCACCTGCTTAGCATAGAACTGTAAAAAGATGAAGTTGTCTTATGAACCACAGAAGTAATTAACTTTTCCACAGCTTTATTATCTAACACTTTCTACTGCAACATTTTGGAGTCCCACCATATTCCCTGTAATACCACAACAATGCTCAAGCCACCTCACCTGCCCTTGACCCTACTATAGTCTGAGTCCTCTATATGACTCTGTTCCCAACTGTCTCCTGTATTTCCAACAGATCTATCCCTTTTCCCCCCACAGTGCCCCCCAATTCCTTTTTATACTGTCCATCCCTTTCTAATACCTCAACCCTCATGTCTTTTGTCTGGCTCAGCCTGGCTGTTAGCCTGATAAAAGTCTTCACCATATAGCTGGCGGTCACTTAACTGGTGTTTGACTAGCTGGACATCTTTTCTAGCTGCTGAGCAGCCAAACAAAACATACTTGTCCTTTAGGTATTCGTACTTTAGCCCAGCCTCTCAACAGGAAGCATGTAGGTATTTATTACCACTGAGACTACAGGAAATTACAATATCTCACACAGATAAACTGTGTGATCAGTCTAAAAGGTGATAGGGAAGGAATTAACAAACAGTGCAATGTACAAGGCATACTCATGGATAAAACCCCCTCTTCCTCAAATTAGTTTGCTTCTCCCAATACACATGGGCTTGTCTCATAAAAAGTGCCACAGTTATCTGGCCAGCGAACCTTTGTGGCAATGTTGTCTTCTTTTCAACAACAAAAAGAGTGTTTCTTGTCCAAGAGCAAAGGAGGACAGCAACGAAGAATTTAATTTAATAAACAACAGGTCTGGGAGCTGGATCTCTGAGTCGGAGGGAACGTACATGGTGAAGATATTCATGTCTGCAAAAGCGAAAAAAGCTCTGATTCACACAGGAAAAGTGCCTTTCACAGGGAATTGTACCAAAACCAAAGGTTTTTCTATAGCCAGAAGTTTCTGTTTTGCCTAGTCATTTTCTATGCAAAAGAGGAAACAGCTTACTGAATGAATGGACTATATATATCTGTATCTATACATGGACTCTCTGCAAGCTGGAATTCATAAATCCTTCTTGTATTTGCCTTTCTTTGGGCTCAGTTACCTCTAGCTATCCATGTGGTGACTCCACAGTTCTCATGGAGGAATCTGACCCTTGCAGTCTCATGCTTGCTTGGGATTTGCAGTGAGCTGAAGGACAGCTCACTGCAAATTTAGGGCAGAAGGGTCACTGGGAAGCAGCTGTATGACCAGTAACCATCATGATGCCTAAACATGTTCTGACTGGGTCAAAAGGTCTCTTCACTGGAAAGGGTACACAAATTCATGAACCAAATATTCATGCAACCCATTGACAGGTGCTTTGGCCAGCACATGTTAAATATATATCAGTAGTGGTAGTACAGCCCTTACTCTTTCACCCTGGGGCCTCTTATAGCTACCAGAGTCTTTCTTCTTCGCCTTCATAAGCACGGAAAACACTTTGGGGGACCTGCCCAAGGTATTGTACCTTAATATCATACATGACATTTGCTGTCAAGGCAAGGCTTTTAAATCCATGTCTTCCTAAGCAAGTTTATTATCCTAACACCTACCTGTAGCAGGCTTCCTTTCTCTTGTATATAAAGTGAGTACTAAGTAGGTAGAGTACTAAGTGAAACGAGCATGAGAACATTAAAAAAGGCAGTATATATATAAGCCATCTCGCCAATGAAGAAAA
>NW_009940348.1:44146-96415 GCF_000696875.1 Nestor notabilis | reverse complement strand
TCCCCTACACTCTCCCCTTTGCTCCAGAAGGAAACATTTTTTTGATCACAACATAGCACATCCTTTCCAACCCTAACCATTCTATGGTTCTGCTACTTGTCCTGGTCTTTGGAACAGGAGCTCTGGGTTCATCTTCAACACAAAAGTATCCTCCTGAATATTGGGCTTCTACGTGTTATTACTATTAGAATCACAGAATGGTTTGGGTTGGAAGGGACCTTAAAGCTCATCTAGTTCCAACCCTCTGCCACAGGCAGGGACACCTTCCACTAGACCAGGTTCCTCCAAGCCCCTGTGTCCAACCTGGCCTTGAACACTGCCAGGGAGGGGGCAGCCACAGCTTCTCTGGGCACCCTGTGCCAGTGCCTCAGCACCCTCATAGGGAAGAACTTCATCTTAATATCTCATCTAAATCCACCCTCTTTAAACCTTTTTGATTTAAAACCATTCCCCCTTGTCCTGTCCCTACAGACACTTGTAAAAGTCCCTCCCCAGTTTTCTCATTGGCCCCTTTAAGCACCGGAAGCTGCTCTAAGGTCTCCCTGGAGCGTTCTCTTCTCCAGGCTGAACAAGCCCAGCTCTCTCAGCCTGTCTCCATAGCAGAGGTGCTCCAGACCTCTGAGCATCTCCATGGCCTCCCCTGCCCTTACTCCAACAACTCCACATCCTTCTTATGTTGGGGCCCCAGAGCTGGATGCAGTACTGCAGTGGGGTCTCACAAGAGCAGAGTAGTGGGGCAGAATCACCTCCCTCGATCTGCAGGTCATGCTTCTTGTGACGCAGCCCAGGATACGGTTGGTTTCTTGGCTGCAAGCGCACACTGCCAGGTTATGTTGAGCTTTTCAACAGCCAGCGCCCACGAGTCCTTCACCTCAGGGCTGCTCTTCAACCATTCTCCACCCAGCCTGTATTTATTCTTGGGATTACTTCTGTTAACAACTTTTCAGATAATCAAAATATGTGGCAATTTCTCAGCACACTGCATTGTATGGAATCCTTAAGCCCCATATTATGTAACATACAGCTTTGCTGAGCAGTCCAATGCAAACACTTCTGTTTGGTAATCCACCATTAAAAAGCATTTCCTTCATTGCACATTGTCAGAAGAAAGGACAGGAAAATAGCCCATTGCCTGGAGCCGTCCATTTTAAACAAGATCCCTAACCCAAGGAAGCTGCTTGAAGTTTCAGAAAGGGATGGGTGGGTTGCACTTTGTGGGTAGGGACTCAAAAATCCCTGGAGGAATTACTATGTGTTTTCTGGTAGGGGAAATCCAACAATCGCATGAACACAAAGGCTACCAGTTACAGGCAGTTCCACTTCCTCTATTGGTTTTCACAAGAGCTCAATGAGTTCTCCATCATTCTGCAGAAGTCCCTACTTTGGTCTGGGTCTCTGCACTGGGATTTCCTATAAGCTATGAAGGCCCTTGGTTGCCTATTGTCAAAAGTGCTTTTAGCACATGAAGCTTTATACAATCCCAGACAAAACATGTTGTTAAAACCATAGTCCATTAAAGCACCTAGATCCCTAATTTAGTCATAAAAGAGCTTCAGGAAGTCTAAAGGCTGAAAGAGCAGGTCTTGTATGAGGAATGACAAATAGCTGTATGTCTGCCTAAGACCAGTGATGAAGAAAAATGAACACCTCATGTAGGAAAGCATCCAGCTGTGATATGAATGTGTCAAGGATTGAATCACACAGAAGTTTACATGTATGATTGACACCTGGAATTATTAAAAAAGTGAAGCTTTGCTTTTAAATTAAGTTTGTCCAGCTTCAGTTTATAACATTTGCTTTTCTCTACAAGATTAAATAGCTATTTAGCAGTTTGTGCCTTTTCAGCACAATGATTAGATTACACATTATTGTAGTCATCATTCTCCTATGACGAAATTCATGGAAGTGTGATAATTAGCCTGAAAACCCCACATTTTAAACCCAGGTCACTGAAATCTAAAATAAACCTGGGCAATGTCAGTGCATAACTGAAGTACTCTGAATACTCAAATTTATTGTTCTATCACTGCAATGAATTCCTGGTGCTTCAGGAAAAATAGTAATGCTCAGGGGCCTTATTCATGAAATAGTTTTAGTTGACCACTGGCTGGAGTGAGACAGGCCAGAGCATGGCATTCCTTTTGGTATGAAACCGTGCAGCCTCCAGCACTACTGTCAGTTCTAAATATATTACTAAAGTCAGTTGTATAATGAGACATTTCATTACTTCCTTCCTTCTCAGCACATTAAAGCAAAGCGAGTCAGGATTTGCTGTCCCCGGTATGAGCAAAGGTTAAGTCTTTGCTCTCTGCCAGGATCACCAGGACAACTGAAATATCCTTTTACTGTCCCTGTGCACATTAGAGCACTGCAGCTTACCTGATGGTCATGACACTCCTTGATGGCAGGACAGGCTTGTGAGGCACCTGCTATATCATCCTTCTAGTGACCCATGGCTTTTAATGATTTATTGTTGTACTGAGATGCCCCAGCCATCTTCAGAACCCTATAGTGCTAGGGGTTAAAATTAAGCTTTGCCATACAAAACCAGAGCACAGGATATAGAAAAAAAGATGATAGGACTCTTTTGAGGTCCTGCAAGCCTTTCCTAATCTCTAAAACAGAGCAGCCTAGGCACAGCTTGCATTTACTGCATGCCTGCTCAACTATCAGAAGTTCAGACTTTCCTCGTTCCCTCCAAAATTTCTTTCTAGCCTAAGCCCCCATCTGCACTCTGGCAAATGGAATTGTTGAATGATGCTGTTGTTAAACCATGCCTGCCAGCTCTTATCTTGAAGTCCAAAGAGCCATTCCATTTTGCACAATAATAATGACCCATTGAATGCAACAAGGTCTTTCCACAAAGACTAGTATTCATTTCACTTCACTAGAAATTCCAACAATGCAGATACCTGCTCCTGAGCTAGTCTTTGAGGCTGCCATTAGTCAATAGAGAGAATAAGTACCTCTAATCTGAACTGATTTAGGTACTTTCTTCTGAGCTGTTTTATTTAACCATTCTCTATAGTACCCACTTGTCTTCAATTCCCAGACATGACAATCACAGATTTTAAACTTATCTTGATGTTGAACAGGAACAGTTCTGAAACCTTGGAAATTACCATGAGGGTAGAAGTCATGTTCCACCAATCAGCAAACCCACCAGGAAACTGCAAATATAGATGGGAATAAAAGTCAGGGAAACAAGCCTGAACAATAAACATACTATAAGTGCTTTCTATATACTTTAAAAAATAACCTCTCAGGTGCTCTCGTTTAAAGAAATAACCATTCTGTCACTCTAATCAAAGCATTGCAGCAGTATTTTGAGAAACCTGGTCTAGTGGAAGGTGTCGCTGCCCATGGCAGAGGGGTTGGAACTGCGTGATCTTAAGGTCTCTTTTAACCCAAACCATGCTTTTCTTTCCTAGATGCCCCAGCCATCATAGTTTGCTCATCCAGCCAACAGAAGGAGATAGATAGATAGATAGATAGATAAATAGAGTCCAGCTCTAGCCAGACTAAAGGAAATGAAACGGAAAAGCCCACTGAAATGAAGTGACTGCTGTTAGATATATAGTGTAATGTTAAATATAAGGAGATATGGATGTCACTCATTAATCAAAAGCACATAAAGATGGAGTATACAGTTCTCCTTCTCTGTCCTTTTCTCTTCCTCTCTGTGCAAATAAAAGAGTATGTCAGTGAGCATGTGGGTGAGGTGTATTCAGCAGTGAAATGTCCAAATGTCTCTTTTTATTTTTATAGTATGAGCTGGATCACAATAAAGTAACTAAGAAGTGACCCTGAGTGGAGATACCAAGTTACTAAAATAAGCTCTTGTGGTGTCCAGAAAGAAGGATGCTGTTGGATTAGAGTCCAGAATCATACATACAACTTTCCATCTTAAGACATCCTCAGAAGGATGGTCCAGATAGACTACACTCAGACCCTGAAACACAGAGACTAGCTGTTCTCAGCTACTTCTACAGTCAGGAAGGAGAAGCTGATACTTCTAGAGAGCAATACTCATCACAGGTGGCACATGCCCTGTTCCATCTGATGAACTGATGATGGGCCACAGTACTATTGCAGCAGGGTGTAATCTTGCAAGAACATCAGAGGTGATGCAAAGACAGAAGAGGCAAAAGAAACAAGGCCATTACAGTGTCCTTCATTTTACCACCTTAAGCAGGACTGAGCCTTGGGGAATCATCCCTGCCTTCCTGGGGTACAATAGTTTAGTTAGTGCATGAAAATCCCAGTCTGATTGCCCCAGTGCAAGGCAGCTGGGCCTGCGCAGGACAGTTTGGGGGTTATTCCAGGCATAAGATATACCTCTGGATGCATGAGCCTGCCCAGATTTCTTCAGCACTTTACAAGAAACCTTTATGCCATAACTGCATCACTGGGGTGTTGTTAAACACAAGTTCCATGTGGAAAAGCTCTCAATATTAATTTGCAGAGCATCTCAGCACCTCTTAGTACAAAAGGCACAATAGCTGTAAGTCCTAGAAGCACCCACACAACTGAGCTCACTGTGTATAGTGACAACTGAGGCTCTTAGAACAGTTTACCTTAGAAAAAAAAGTAATTCCGTTTACTTCCACACCCCTGATGACCAAAAAAGTGTTTTCCTCATCTTGCAGTTGCAGTCCCCAGCTGCTCCGTTAGCACCCCCGCCCAAGTGTCTCTTGCATCCACTTTCCCCCCCTCACAGCAGGAAATTACTTAGAAAATATTTCCCAGGTTCCTTCCTGGCCAGAGGTCATCTTGGATCACCATGTTCCCTGACACAACAAGTGGAGAAGGAAGATCTGCCCTGCCCATCCAACACTGCATATTCAGGCTTGTGTTTTTCAGCTGCAACTCCACCCCGTGCTGGTGGAGAAGGGATCTGTTCCCACTGATCGCAGGAAAGGGAGGTCACGGGTTTTGCTTGCTTAAATCACCACAAGCCAAAAGGTTCTCTCTGTCATTTACTGAGAATTGCTCACAGGCTGTTTAATTTGTTCCAAAAAGAAAAGCAAAACAAGAAACAAACCCCGAGCCCAACAACCAACAGCACACACAAGGAAAAGCAGGTGTGTCTCCAGATCTTGGGAAAACAAAGGGCGGAGACTGAGGCAGGAGTTGACACTTGGATGGGAAGTTTGTTTCCCAGCACAGGAGAAGAAGTTTGGAAAAGGCTCGGACACGACCAGCGCTTGTTGTCCTACAGGTACGGATGATGCGTGTGAAATGTGTTACCCATTTCCTCGTGTGGTTTAGCTGTTTGAGGCAGGTGAAGGTGGATTGGAGAAATTTTTGGGACCAGGTTGTGACATTGAGGTGTGAGCTTTGCACGAGCAGTAAACCTGCTGCAGGTTCCGACTGGGAGACCTGCAATCGGCACGTGTTTAATTTTGTGGTGATTAGTTGACAGTTTTCTGTAGGATGCTTTTGGCTTTTCAGGGTATGAATTAAGCCATTCAAATGCTGTCAAAGTGCTCCTGTCTGTCAGCTTGGCAAGTGAATTTTAATAGACACTATGGTTAATCTAGTTTAAGCTCAGGGCTGTGGAGGTAAAGAGGGATGTGCATGGAAATAATGTGCTAATCTGGACTGTGTTTGTTACCTCCTAGGGCATGTTACATGATTTCAGAAAATAAAACACTTTGGTTTATGGCTGCAGTGTCTGGGATTTGCAGTGCAGGTAGCAGGCACTGTATTTTTGCCAGCTATAGAAAATGGTGGGTTTGCTCCTTTGAAGAACAAACTCTTGCATCCCCCTTTAGTTTCGTATTAGGTGACACCTGTTGACAAGGGAGAGGGATTAGGGGCACCCACAGCCGCAGGCTGAGACTCTGCTGTGTAATGTCTTTAAGTGTCACATTTATCTTGCTTCCATTCTTTTCTATCTGTGTTTTGAGCTGTTTAAATGAAAGCCAGTTTTATGGTGTTATGTTTGAGTGCTGGAGTGCTGATGCCAGTGCTTGTGTCAGGCAGGATGCAGGGATGCTTTCTGATACTTTCACCTCCAACAATGCCTATAACCCCAGAAGTCCTGCTCCATCCAAACATCTCTGATGCAGCAGTATCCACTGGTTGCTTAAATAATTGTGAAATGATTCAGAAAAAACACAGTTGTGGTTTTACCTTGTACAACCTTGTTTCTCTTTCCCCATCAGTGAGAAAGTGATGCTCACCTGGGTGCATAAGGAGATTTTGGATTTGGAGAAGAAAGGTGTTATTGTTTGAATGCTGTAACTATGGCTTTCAGTGACAGTTTTATGGGAGGCAATGAGCTTGTAACAGGCAAGGGAATAGCAAGTGAAAAGATGTTGGAAATTTGAAAGCCTGAGGCTGCATTTCTCCTTTATCAATCACTTGCTGTTGCATGGTGAAAATGGCATTTCTCAACTCATGGATCTTCCCCTCACCCAGAAAATTCCTCATCTGTTTCTGTCACTTAATCTGGTTTGTGATGTCAGGCAGCACTGCAGGATGAAGTGATACATATAGAAACTTAGGGGCAAATTTTTAGTGTCTGCATAGCAGTGACACTTGACTGAACTCAGTAATGGCTCAGACAGCTCGGCAGGAACCTGGTGTGACTATTTGGCATTTGTCATTATTTAACTTCCCTAGATTCCTCCGAGTTTGCCTCCGGTGATCCAGGTTTAAAAAGCAAACAAACAGAACATGCGTAGGCTCTGGGAAGGTATCTTTGTCCTCACCTCCTTGATTATTTTTATTTTTTTGACACCTCTTAGACAGGCTTAATAAAGCAATTTACCAAAGTCTGAATTGGAGACGTGGGAAATTCCTCAAACTAGGCAGAGCTTCCTCTTATTGTTAAAACACAAAAGAGCAGCGCAGCCTTTACTAGAGTTCCTTTTTTAACCCATTCATCTTGATCAAGAAAGCCTCCCTGCTGCTGCCACCGTTCATGGCTTCAATCCACAGCTTCCCAGAAGAAACAAGGGCTGGCAGTAGGCAGGCATTGTATCATCCATGAGGGCATCAGTAGCTTTGGAGCTATATTTGCACATTGTAAATGAAATGTACTTGAACTTGAAACTGAAATCATTTGCTGCTGGAATTCACTTCCACCTTCTGTAGGGATCACGGCTTTTTAAAAGCACATGGGATGAATTGACAATAAACCCAAATTCCTTTCAGAAAACCATTTCCAGTTTTCCAGGAAAGAGTTTCTTAGAGCTGTGATCTCAAAGAGGGGTCTGGTTGTCATCTGTGAGCTGACCCACTGTAATTGCATAAATTAAACAAAGTTTATTTCTCAAATGATCCTGCATGTTGCTCAGCCTGCCCATGGGCAGTTACCACCCACCAACTAATCTGATCCAGCACCTGGTGTGTGCGGTAACAAAGCAGCAGCTTGTCCCCTTTATCTGTGCTTGGCAGCATCCTGCATGGGGACTGAGCCAGCGCTGGGCGAGGGCAGAAACTGGGGGGCTGTGATGGTGGCCTTAAGGAGTGGAGGGGTCGGTTTAGGCATGGAGGTGAGATGGAAGGCACAAGGTAGGTGTGCGGGAACAGGGAGTGGGAAAGAGCTTGCAAAAGGTGGTTTGCAATGTCTTGTTTCTCTCTGACAAAGGAATGATCTGCTCCATGTCTTTTTCAGGAAAGAGCAGCTCTTGCAGAGCAGCTAATTCACTGTAGCAGGTTCTCCAGTAATTATAGCACTATATTTGCATGTTATAATGCTGCACCAATGGACTTAAATAAGGAATTTTTGACTACATTTGCAGCCTTATCTGAAGGCTTGTCTGCTTATGGTGGTGGCCTGTAAGAGACGTTTCACTCTGACAACCACCCCGTGACATGACATGGATGTTATAACCTTAATTCACCATCTCTGCACTCAGCCCATATCTTTTCTCCAAACTTCAGTTTATCCCTGTGGAAGCCTGTAATGAGTTCTGCCCCAAAGCCCTCCTCTCTCCATCATAACTCCCTTCCAAGCAAGCCAAACAAGATGGGTGCACTGGGTCTGGCTGGGATGGAGTTAACTTTCTTCATTACTGCCCATAAGCTGCTGTGTTTGGGATCTGTGGCTAAACCAGTGTTGCTTGTACACCAATGTTTTGGCTATTGCTGAGCAGTGCTCACATAACATCTAGGCTTTCTTTTCTTACCACTCTGCCTCTGTAGTGAGTGGGCTGGATGCTAGGAGGGGTCACAGTGGGAAAGCTTGACTCCATTTCACAAACAGGCTATTTCAAACCATACAAGATCATGTTCAGCAATAATAAATAAGGATGGGGACAGGGTTGTCTTCCAAGGTGGCCATTGCTTGGAGGCTTTCTGCTTGTGGGAGGGGGTGAGCGATGGCCCTCACATCACTTTTTTTTGCCTCTTTTTTCCCCTTATTAACCTGTATTTATCTTAACCCACTACTTTTCTCACTTTTTCTCTTCCTATTCTCTCCCCAGTCCCACTGGAAGGTGGGGAGTGAGTGGCTATGTGGGTGATTAGATGCAGGACAGGGTCAACCCACCACAATAGCATGTCTAAGCCCACCTTTTAGGTGCTTACGAATAAACAGAAGGTTTTTCCCAGCCCAGAAAAAACTTTTACCTGCCTTGTGTCATCTCAATCAGCTGCTTTCTTTCTTTACTGTGAGGGTGCTGAGACACTGGAACAGGTTGCCCAAAGAAGTGGTAAATGCTCCACCCCTGGCAGTGTTCAATGTTCATCGCTAGCAGGCTGGACAGAGCCTTGGGTGGTGACATTGTCTAAGGTGAGGAGCCCCTGCCAGTGGCAGGAGGGTTGGAACTGGATGATCTTAAGGTCCTTTCCAACCCAAATCATTCTGTGATTCTGTGATATACACAAAACAATATTAGTTTTAGGAAGAACTCAAAGATCACCAAAAATTGACCACTCCTGGCACTGAAATCCTTCCCTCTAGCTGAAAGGAGAGCTGTGTCTCATTTGCCTTCCAGGTATTTCTACAACTCTTGCTCTATCAGGCTGTTAGTGCAAGCACTGGTGGCTTATTCCTGCCCAGGTTCTTTCTAAACACCCTGTCCCAGAATAGGGACAGCTAATACCATCCCTGATTGACAGCAGAGAACAGAAGCACAGAGACAGTGAGGGTCTGCTTACATGGGTGGTTCCACTTAAACCCACCTCAACAGGAGAGACAATGCTGTGGAAGGCCAGGTTTGGGGATGCCTGTGAGCAGCAGAGCTCTATGTATTCACCATTTATATCTTAATATGCAACATTAATTTCCAAATGCCTTCCCCAAAAACATAATAGAGCTGTGATCTAGTATGTAATTTACTGTCCTCGGAAATTCCTCAAAACAGCAGAGCTTCCCCCCATTGTTCAGGCACAGAGGAAAAGCTCTACTAGAGTTCCTGCTTCAGCTCACTCCTGTGACCACAGGCTTGGCCCTCGACAACCATCAGACCAAGTGTGTAAAAACCATCTTCATTCCAAAGCTGTCCCTACGTGCCTTATGACAGGCTGTTCACAGCATGCCCTTTGCTCCTGATACTGCTCTGCTGTTCGTTCATGAGGAGAAATTCTTTAAATTCCTGCATGGGGTCCCTGACAAAAAACTTCTGGGTTGACTGATCCTATGGCTGAGATCCCGGATGAGCCTGTGCATGCCTTAAGTCTCACTGGCTGTAAAATAGGAAAGACAGAACTTCCTTCCTTCCTTCCTCTTGCTATCCATCCTGTTTAAAGCCTACACCTTAAAAAGTCCAGTTGCTGTTCATTACCACTGGTCCTTATCTCAAAAAGGACACATAAGATGTTAGAATCATAGAATCATGTACTGGGTTGGGTTGGAAGAGAACTTAAAGCTCATCCAGTTTCAACCCCCTGCCACGGGCAGGGACACCTTCCACTAGACCAGGTCCCTCCAAGCCCCTGTGTCCAACCTGGCCTTGAACACTGCCAGGGATGGGGCAGCCACAGCTTCTCCGGGCACCCTGTGCCAGTGTCTCACCACCCTCACAGGGAAGAACTTCTTCCTTATATCTAATCTAAATCCACCCTCTTTAAACCTTTTTGGTTTAAACCATCCCCCCTTGTCCTGTCCCTACAGGCACTTGTAAAAGTCCCTCCCCAGTTTTCTCATTGGCCCCTTTAAGCACTGGAAGCTGCTCTAAGGTCTCCCTGGAGCATTCTCTTCCCAGGCTAAGCATCCCCAATTCTCTCAGTCTGTCTTCATCGTGGAGGTATTCTATGAGATTAATGAAAATCTACCTCAAAAGGTGCATGCTCTTTTCCTAAATGCCTTATTTCTGGACAGCCTTGCAATGGTGGTTCCAGCACTATCTCAGCATCATACACCAAACTCAGCGAAGGCCTAATCCATATGACAGAAGTTAAGAGAGGCTTCCCTTGTCCCTAGTGTAAGTGCAGATGCTTTTGAGGGTGTTGAAGCAGTAGAGATTCCTGTTGAATTAAGACTTAGATTGCCTGTACCATCAGCAAAGAGTAAGTGCCCCTGAAGATATGCTGTGGGAGATGCCACCAAAGTTAGGCACCAACCTCATCCCATTGAGGGCAGAGGATATTCCTGATCTTGAATATTCATATTGAATATTGATCTTGAATATTGATATGAAGAATATTCCTGATCTTGAAATGTGCATTTTACCTTAGATCACACTAGGATTAGGAGAAACACGTGCAACAGCAACAGTGCAGCATGAGAGCCTGGAGCTGTTCCATCTCTCAGGGCAGGGCCCACCTCGATGTGCCTGAACTCTCCTTTTCCCTCTAAAAGGCATTCTAGTCTGTGCTGCTGACCGGGAACAGCGCCTGGCCCAGGCTGTTGTCTGAATCCTTCCTGTCAATCTTGGCACTGGCATTAGCTGAGACAGGGAACAGGCTAACTATTGACTAGGTCTCCTAGAAAAACAGGGCAGAAAGAGACCTCAGCAGGTCATCTACTCCAGCCCTACATCTCATGGCAGGTGTTTGTTTAAGCTCACCAAAGGCACCCTGGGGCATGAGAAATGCTACTCTGCTACACAGGTTGGAGTTGGATCGCATGAGCAAACCTGCCATCAGGTGCAAGTCGTCTTTGCATTGCTGTGTTTTTACACCATGTGAGCCCAACAGGCACCACAGGGGTTCACAAGTGTGATGTTATTTTGAACCAGGCCAAACATCTGTCTGAAGTCTAACGTTCCTTAAGGTCTTCTGAACATTAGTAAAACAAACTAGTCCCCTCTGTGTTGTTGATATTCTGTCTTGATCTCACACCTGATGCCAGTGATGAAGATGAAAGGGTTCTGGTGGTTTTGAAAACATTATAGACAAGTGTAGCTTCAAAGAAGTTTAATACTAGCACCATTTAGCATTTCTGAGTTATCCTGTGCTCTGGAAGACAGAGGAGTACAAGAATAGTAAGGCTGGAAGTGAAATCAGTAGAACGAAATATAAACAATTACTTTTTTCTCTCAGGCTTGAATATTAGAGAGGGGAATTATGAGATATGGACAACAGAGACCTGCCTTCACTGATCAGGGGGATTTCCCTCCACTTATACAATTCTTTATGCGAAAGGTGGATGCTATTTTGTACTTCTACATTTTTGTTGCTAGGTGTGACAGGCCAGGCCTTCAGGCAGGAAGCTCCTGCTGTCCAGAGCGGGATTATACAAACTCCAAATGGCTGACACCTACACAACTTGCAGTAGCTTCCTATACAGCCAGCTGTGCTTGCAGCAATAACAGGAAAAAAATCAAGAGGTTAATAAAATGAAATGAGCAGGAAGCATGCAGTCATCAGGCTTTCTAGTACTTCAGTCTATAGAAGTAACCCGAGGCTGGCCTGACTTAGGGATCGAATCCAAAACTCATTGAAGCCCATGGAAATTCCACTTCAACGGATGTTGTTAGACCTCACTCTTTACTATATTGATATGGGAGTACATGGGGAGTTCCACCTTCCCTGTACTCGGTGCTGAGCTCCAAATCTCTTGGTTCATTACTGCTAGCTGTGACATAGGCCTGCCACTAGCAACTCCACATGCTCCAAAAAGGATGAAGAGAAGAAGGGAAATTTCATGGTTACATCCTTACTCCCATCCTAGCCATCAGACCAAATGTATGCTAGCATGTGCTTTCCCACAGCTGTGTAAAACATATGGTGCTCAGCACCATGCAAAGAGCTGGAATAGCAGAGTGGAGCTCATTGTTTTCTATTTTCTTTCTTTCTTTCCTTTATTTTTCTTTTTAGTTTGTCTTTTCTACAAAACTCCAACACAAAGGTCAGGCAGGAGCCATTAGCTGGAGTTGAGAAAAACCTCTCAATAAGAGTTAAAGAAGAAATGACAGGAAGAAGGCAATAATTGGGTAGGGCTTTCTTTTTCCAGTGAAGTGATGATTTAAATGCCTTTTTCACTTTGGTTTCAGCTACATCTATTTTAGCCTGGCATATTAATGGCCCACAGGGCATGGGGAGCATTCATCACTTCACTTAGGAGTGCCACAACTTCTGTTTGCACGCAACTAGCTCACAAAAAATTAAAATTGCCCCTGAAAACAAAACCTCTGCTCAGTTCCTGCAGATCCCTTAGTATACCAGCTCGCTCAGCCTCCTGCCCCATGCTAGGCACAAAGCCGGAATAACACAGTTCCTCAAACATCACAGAGAAAGTAACTCACAGCCTGTTTATTGCCTGTTCGAATCCTTATCACTGGAGTGGTTTGGTTTGGAGTCCTTGATTAATTTGTGTTTATTTTATTTTTGTTCTCATTCAGATGTGTTATCTAAGGTCAGTGTAACTTCCCCTGTCCCCCCTTTCCCTTCTAGCCAACTCTCCAGTGAAATATTGTTGTGCCTGGGTGTGTGTTTCTGAAAGTCATTGTGCGTTTTATGTCTGAAACAAACATCGTCTGATCATCCAACTTATTACGCACTACCCAAAGGTCATGTTTTATGCACAGAAGAGAAAGCTCTTCTGTTGTGCCTGAGGAATGACAAACTGGATGGTCACTGAAAACAAGGGCTTTAGCCCCAGAGACTGAGTCTCTGAAACAATGTTCAGTGGCTGTTTGAGAAGGGTAAACCAGGGCTCAGATGCTGGGAGTGTCGAGGTTTAACCCAGGACAATAAGTTACTGGGAATCTGTAGAGCTTGACTGTCTTGTGCCAACCATGTACCTCCTCCCTTCACACCTTCTAATCTTTAGCAGCTCCTGGTTCCTCTTTCCATGTGCCCTTCACTTCCACAGATCTCACAGCACCATAGGCCTTTCATCCTAAATGCCTGAAGGGAGGCAGAGCTACTTTGGCCACAGGACAATGCCAGCATGGGGACAAGTGAGCTTAATTAAGTTCAGAAAGAGATACAGCCCAATTAGAAAGGCGCAGAGCAGAACAAGTACCAAAGAGGTGGGAGGACTGCTGTGCTAGAATGACATAGACAACTGATGGGGAAAGCAAAAGTGATGTATGCTGCTATGAGGCCATGGAGCAAGTGTGCCATCCAGTCTGATAATCAAGAACCTAATGAGTGGTAGATTCAAAGCAAGCAAAGGAGATTTAGACCTCCTTATTCCTGGACATCATGGATCTTGAACACTCTCCTAGGTTTCCTTATGGTTTGCTTCATTTTGTGTAAGCTTAGTAGGCTATTTTGGGCTGTTAAACACCAAGGTCTTGACTTTACCTCCAGAATTCCTGTACCTCTGATGGGCAGAAGGGGAAAGAACATTCTGGAGATCTGCTGTTACATGCTCACTTTGCTTTTGTAAAACTCTTCCCTAGGGCCTCTGCTATAGGCTACATTGAATAAGAAGCAACTGGGCTAGACAGTACTTACATCCAACCAAGTACAATTCTGCTTATGACATTAAGCAACCAGTACCCTTTAGAAAGGTTGGGGAACGGTCTCTCAGTGTGCACAAAGCAGTAAAACCACAGAACTACCTGCTTTTACAATGAGGCTTGACAAACCTCTACAGCAGAATAGAGAAGCCCAACCACACAATGAGGTCAGAGCCTCAGTGACCCAGGCCGTGTATTACAGACCTAGGAGAGGGCCACGAGCTGAGGCTGTGGGCTAATATTTAACTCATAAAGAGCTCTGATGGTTGAAGACATGTTGCAGTTATAGAGTTGTTTGTTACCCTCTTCCTGCTAATGCCAAATGTGTGTCCATCTCTGCTTCTGCACAAAAAAGGCCATGTTACCAGGCACAGAATACAGATAAGTTTCAGCCAACAGGAATATAATACCTGTATCTAGGATGGCTTCATGAGCATGGATAGCTCTATCTCCAGAAATGCCTGTTTCAACTTACGCTTCTGAATTCCCTCACTAAAGAAACCATTCCAGGGTGGGTGTTTCTTTAGTTTCTGTCATCAGTTATTTATAGACATTGATTAGATCCCCCTATGCCTTTCTTGTCCCAGGATAAACAGCCACATCTCTCTCAGCCTCTCCTGGTGTAACAGATGCTCCAGCTCGTTAGTCATCTTTGTGGCTTTTTGCTGGACTCAGACCAGCATGTCTATGTCTCTCTCATACTGGGGAGCCTGGGAACTGGACACTGCGCTTCTGATACATCCAGAACCAGTAAATCTTCTCATCATTAAGTCTGATATCATATTATAAATGTTGTCCTGAAGAACCTAAAAAGAAGACATGGCTAGGCATGGTAAGACAGGCTAGCGTGTGTCTGCCTGTAAGAGACAAAAGGGTGGAAATCAGGAAGTCAAACAGAAGGAGAAGGGGGAATAAGCCAGGTCCGGCTAAATGAAGAGGGGTTACCTGAGCTAGAGAATCCAAGTAATGAGCTACAAGCCTGCAAGAGTGTCTATAGAAGCAGCTTGGCCACCAGACATGAGCTATCAAACTCTGCTGCAAGTGTAGTAGCTTCCCATATAGGTCACCTGTAGAACTAGCCCACAGCTGGGACAGTGCTATTGCCCTGCTAAATACAGTAGACTGTTTCTTGCCTTCCTCCTTCCCTGAGTTAATGCTTAGCCAATAATGGCTGCAGTTAATGCTTATTTCCCCTCACTACAAGAAAGACATTGAGGAGCTGGAGTGGGTCCAGGAAAGGGCAACGAAGCTGGTGAAAGGCCTGGACGATAAGTCTTATGAGAAATGGCTGAGGGAACTGAGGTTGTTTAGTCTGGAGAAGGTAAGGTTCAGGCAGGACCTTACTGATCTTTACAGCTACCTGAAAGGAGGATGGAGCAAGGTGGTGGCTGGTCTCTTTGCCCAAGTAACAAGTGATAGGACAAGAGGTAATGGCCTCAAGCTGCACCAGGAGAGGTTTAGATTGGATATTAGGAAAAAATTCTTCACAAAGAGGGTGATCAGTTATTGGAAGAGGTTGTCCAGGGAAGTGGTGGAATGACCATGCCTGGAAGTGTTCAAATACCATGTAGATGAGGCCCTTAGTGACAGGCTTAGTGGGGGGGTTGGGCGGGTGGTCTTGGCAGTGATGGGGTAATGGTTGGACTTGATGATCTTAAAGGTCTTTTCCAACCTAGTCAATTCTATGATTCTGTTATCTGGTTGAGTGGTTCCTATTTCAGCTACTGTGCCTTGCAAACATGAGTCTTGCAGAGCTATTTTTTTTCTTGCAGGAAGCCCTGCTTGGTCATGCTATGATTTAAGCCTGATCTGCAGATAGCTGGACTTAATTATTTTAATTTTCCATGTAGACTATTTCAGTGTGTTAAAAGGTCATCATCAATTCACGGGAAGCTCCCAGAGGAATGGAGGAATTTAAAGTCATAGGTCAAGAAGGAAAAGTATATTCTTAGTAAATAAGGATGGAAAATGTGACTTGAGGTAGAAAAGGGTGTGAACCAGAGACCCTCTCTGGAAGTATCATTTTGGGGAAACTCTTGATAAGGCTGTAGATACTGTTCACCTCCTCTGTGCTTAAACCAGTGGAAATGTTGCGCTGGAGAGGTCCAGAAAGGAATTTCTGAACTTGCCTAAGATAGAATCATAGAATCATTTAGGTTGGAAAATACCTTTAATGTCATCTAGTTCAACCGTTAACCCAGCACTGCCAAGTCCACCACTAAACCATGTCCATAAGTGCTATTTCTACACATTTTAAATACCTCCAGGGATGGTGACTCAACCACTTCCCTGGGCAGCCTGTTCAATGCTTGACAGCCCTTTTGATGAGGAAATTTGTCCTTATATCTCCTGGCAGAACACGAGGCCATTTCCTATTGCCCGATTGCTTGTTACTTGGGAGAAGAGACCAACCCCCACCTTGCTGCATCCTGCTCTCAGGTGGTTGTAGAGAGCAATAAGGTCTCCTCTGAGCCTCTTTTTCTCCAGATTAAACAACCCCAGTCCCCTCAGCTACTCCTCACAGGATTTGTGCTTCAGACCCTTCACCAGCTCCGTTGCCCTTCTCTGGCCCTGCTCCAGCACCTCAATGTCTCTCTTGTAGTGGGGGGCCCAGAACTGAACACAGTATTTGAGGTGCAGCCTCACCAGTGCCCACTACAGGGGGATGATCACTGCCCTACTCAGTCCAAAGTGTTCTGAGTACACAGATCAGTGGTCTTGCATGCCTCCTCTGAATCTCTTTTTGCTCACTGATTGCGCAGAAATTGAAGCAATGTAAAGAAACAGAAGCAATTGGAAGAGGTCAATAAACCATCTACCTGGTGCCCCTTTTTATGCAATTTTATTGCCTGTTCTTAAAATCCTCCAGTGAAAGGAACTTTGCAGCTGCCCTGAGTAGCCTTACTCAGTGATTCTAACCTTTACAATTATGCATTTTCCATAATCACCAGCATATTTAACTTTGCTTCAGATTGTGTGATTCCACATCATCTTTTGCCCAGCTGTTGCTGTGAACATTTATGTCAGTCCTTTACCAAGTGACAGACAAGTTATTGTGTCCTTACCTGAGTCCTGTCCTGTCTGTACTGAACAACCTTCAACCTATTCACAAGGTCGTATTCTGCTCATGTCTTAGCATTCACGTGACTCCCCTTTGGATGCTCCCTGATACAGCAGCATCCAGTCACAGCACTCCAGCCAAGGCATCAACAGCATCAAGTAGAGCACTTTCGTTACCTTCCAGGTCTTTAAAAATACGTCAGAATCAGATAAGCCTTATTTGCAACATAATCTTGCTGAGTGGGTTTAGGTAGCAATTTGCTAGGACTTCATCCAGAAGACTGTGGTGGGCAAAACTATATAAAGTGATGTGATAGAGATAATAAATGAAGCCCCAGATATTGCAAGATTCATCCCCAAGCGTTTTAGCTCAAAGTAATCTGCCTGTTAGTTCAAATATGCTCAGGATTCACTCTGTCCTTCCATTTCTAAAACACATCTCTCTGAGAGGCTGACCATGCAAAATTCAGACTCCAAAACAGTAAAAACAGTAAATGGTGTAAGAACCTGCAGTATTGCTTCCAGCTTCTGAGAGGTTTTGCCATCTGTTTTCTGAGTCTGGGATACAACCTGAGTTTAACCCCAGGCTTTTCCACAGACATTGCGTGAGCTCAGTGAATCACTGCCTCACGCACATCGCTGTGGAAAGAAATTCCATTGATAAACTAGCTGTGATGAAACACTGTAGGGACAAGGGCCCCACTGTTATTTGGACAGATGGTTCCTGCTTGTCCAGTGGGTTCATGGCTCCAGATTCTATTCAAGGTAGAAACATCAGTAACACATCAGAGTTTCGCCTGGTTTCTGGGATTTTCCTGCTCTTCCCCACCTTTCAGAGAGCTGTGAGAGCCATAGGTCTGTATCCCTGCAGCTTCTCCAAGGGCATCAATGCACATCCCTCATGCCTTCCAGGTCCAACCCACAGCAAGCATGCTGCCAGCACATATAGGAAAACTTGATGGTTTTCCTCTCATTTAAATCAAAGCCCACAGACATTTTGCCATAGCTGGGAAACATGATTTTACTGCTTGCAGTCCTCAAACACATTCTTTTGTTAGAAGAAAGCAGGTGAGTAATAGCAGCGGAACAAGTTAGTCCACTTGATAAACTAATCTGCAGATAAGAACCTGGAGGACTTAGATCAGTGCAGGGATAAATAATGAGTACTACCTGATAAATGGTATCAGGAAATATCTCCTCTTAAAACGCCTTGTGGGTTTTCTGCAGTGGCATCTCTGGTCATCCTGGCAATAATAACACCTTCAGCTAGTTATACAAGTTCCTGTGTCTTGGTTTCCCTCTGAGTGAGTAGACTGGGCTGTAGTAGAAAACAGAAGATGTTTAAGATGGATTTAATTAGAAGATCTTCAACTTGAATCAACTGAGAAGGTAAAACAGATTATATATCCAGGTATCTTCTTTATTTTCTAAAAGATATGTGATGGTAACTATTGTGCTGGGTGCATTTATAGGAGGGTGTAATTATTTTGCAACATTCATGGAAAAGAGAAACTTACAGAAAAAGAGGTCATGTAGATCACCTCTCTCCTGGGTTAAAATGACAACTTGCTATTTACCTCTAGGAATCTTCTGCACTTTAAAGTTAACTTTAAACAACATTTTTCAGCCTAAATGCTGTGGAGAAGAGATTTGGTAGCAAATCTGGGCTTTTGTAGCTCTCTGGGTCTTTATAAGTGGAAGGTGTTTATTGCCTCCCAGGAGACAGTTTGTATGAGAAACGATGAATGTGTCCCCATATCATCTGTTTTACCAACCGAAGGTAGAAAGATACTTTAAGAAATTGCTAACTGAAAAGTTTACAGCAATTCTTTTTTTCAATGAAAAGTTAAATGAACAAGGGGAACAGCCACATTACTTAAGAACATTATTATTTCCCCCCATTTGCAGTTTGATATTTGTTAGTTTTCTGGCTTTCTAATACTTGTTTGGGATTTGAGTACTTTTAAAGAGCTGTCAAAGCCTGAGTAGCAGCACAGTTGTCAGTTAAAAGGTGTTTGGTCTCAGCTACATGGCTGCACAAGTGCTTTTGAAAATAGAGTCTGATCCACAGCATTTGAATAGGAATGCAGGTTTGTGGACAGTGCAAGAGGTACATGCAAGACTGTAGCAGATGCTGTGTACCCTCATCATAAGTTTTGTTTAATGACTTTTTTCCTTTCTATTATCTGTTCCATCAACCCATTACTAATGAAATACAAGTTCTTTGTACAGATTAAGCTAATGCACCATATGCTGGGAGCATACGCTGCATATACAAAACTATCAGTAATCTTTCTTTTGTTATTGTTTCTACTAGTAAGTCATGTCACTGTCTCAACGACTTGTGTCACAGTTTATAACTTGGCAATGTTTCCTTTTTGATCCATCTTGGTTTTGGGATTAGTGAGATACATGGAAGTTTGAGGTTGTCAGAAGCGGATAATGTCTTCAAAGCAGCAAAATAGTCTCTTTTGTAGAATGCTGGATATAGTGATGGACATGCCCAGGAAACTTAAGAAGCTTTTCCCTCCTTCTCTCCTCACCCCTCCCCACCTGCCAATTCTGACAGCCACTCATCAATTGTATTAAAAAAACTATATATCCTGTAACAATCTTCTTTTTAATGGATTTTAGGGTGGGGTGGGAAGATAATCTGAATCGATGATCTGTCTTGCTTTCTGGTTATTCCTACATAGGAGCATAAGAGCAGCCATGCTGGGTCAGCTCAAAGGTCCAGATACCACAGGAGGGTTTTAGGGTTTTGTGGGGTTTTTGTGGGTTTGGGGGTTTTTGTCCCCCCCCCCTTTTTTTTTTTTCCCCTCTGTTGCCATCCCAGAATATCTTAAAATTAATTTTTCTTTTCAATTGCATCTCAGAATTCCACTGGCATTTCTTCAGAACCCATTTTCTGAGCAGTAATAGTCAGCTCAGAGCGCATCACAGAATACATAATGTCAGAATCATTTCTCTCTGCCTTGCACTTGTATGTGCGGAATTCCCTGGATTTCATCACTCAGTCACTCAGTAGTCTTTGATCCCCTTGCAGATCTGCACAGGCAGACTTCGCTTTTCTTAGTCTCAGCCATTTGAAGTTTTCCACAGTGTTGTATCACTAATCACCAATTTTTCCACATCACTTGAGAGCCGAGGGTAAGACTTACACACACGTTCCTGCAGAGCGCTGGTGATGACATCTCTCTACCGGAAGAGCAAATAATTTCCTCCTACTTTTTTCCCCTTTCTTTTAATCAGTATCCAGGTGAAGCCTCACTGCAGATGAATCTCTTCAAGAACCACCTATGGTGAGAAACACTGACATATCCCTGCTGGATATCTGCATCGGCGACATCAAGTATATTGCTTGGCTATAAGCTCATTGCTGCTCTCTATCCATTCACAAGGTGAGGCCTCAGGTTATGTTAATATTGTAATTTTCTGTCATGGGTTCCGTTTAGCAGAAGAGTAACAATGAAGCGCCCTGTCTGCTTGGGAGCCTCAGCTCTGATACACAACATGGTGGCAATAGGCAGTCATTGCCAATGTTCATTATCATCTCAGGAGGTGCTGATTTTTCTGCTTTCCCCTGCTGATTCACAGCCTTTCAAAGCCTGAGCTTGTGTGAACAGCCTTTTCAATACAGAAAGAACATAACTGTACAAAAGCTCATTGTTTTAATGAAGCTGATGTTACCCACTCAGGTACTGTTCAGTACTGTTCTTAGGAGTCTCTTCTCAGTGCTTTCCTTTCTTAAAATGACTCTCACAGTCTACTTGGGTTCTTACTTTTCCTGTACCTCTGTACTAGCTGTTCATTCTGGAGCTAGGAAGGTGTGCTAGAGGCATGTTTTGCCCCTGTTTTGAGGAATAATCAGAAAGTGTATATTCATAGGAAAATACATATGTTTATGTATTTTTCAGCTCCTTTCTGTTTCCTCTGGTTGCAGAAATGTGTCGACACCTGTTATAAGGGTCCATGCATGTTTTGCCTCTCCCTTTCTGTTTCATCATCCAACCTACTGCACAAGTAAATTAGCTTAGGTATGAATGAGCTGGAAGAGGTTGGTTTTTTCTGGGTTTTGGTTTTCTGATTTTTTTGATTTCTTGCTTTGATGTTCTGGTGTGTCGGTATTGTTGCGTTCTAGGTTATTTATTTAACTTCAGTGCAATTAATGGAGATGTATGCTAAAAATTCAAAATTACAAGGATTTTTTCGAGAAGATATTAGTTTTCATTGTTACTCTTGTTAGCCAAGGGGTAACAAACACACAGAAATCTCTAGCTGAGCCCATGATATTACTACAGCCCTCTCCAGAGTGGGACATGGCTGGTAGCAGAGTTCTCCCTGCTGCAACAGGACAGGCCCTCACAGCAACATCACCATGAGAAATATTTGAAGATCCAAAGTCAACTTTTCTCATGGCAGATGAATTTCTAGCACCTCATTCATCCTTGTCAGGAATCTACCTATGACTCTGCTTTCTCCAGGTGACTTCTTTCTCCCTCCTTTTTGAGTAGGTACAACTGATGTGAAAAGAATGAGACATGAGGGAAACAGTCTGATGACAGTGGCAGAGCTTGTTTCATGCTCTTCCTGGAAGGAGTGAGCAGACAGAGGGTGCTGGAAAAGTCTGAACACGCTGTTCTTGTAGAGTGTTTGGTATTTTCTACTGCATGAGCCAACTGAAAATTCCCTGCTGCTTTTGCTTCATTTTCTTTTCAGGCTGTAGAGCAGTCACTGGACAAAATGCCGTCCCCGATTACTGTAAGCCTCCACTGCCTGTTTCTACTGGTCACAGCATGTTGCCAGACATCACAGGACTCAAACTTTGAGCCATTCATCCGATATGTAGTAAGTGTCCTTTCCCAGCCTCACTGGTTTTCATTTGGTCTCTAGTTGTAGCACCCAGCTGTGATAGCTCTCCTTTATATCCACAAAACCTTAGAGGAAGCCCGTATAAGATCAGGTGGGGAAACTCAACCCAAAGTCTCCCCAGTGTGTAAAAGAGATGGAGAAATACAGGAACTGGGATCTTCTTGCTTCCCAGTTCTACTCCTCTCCAGAAAGAACTGAGCAAAACTGGTTTCTCACTTGTGTTAGTCCACAAAGGATTAAAATTGCTGTCCCTGGAGCTAAGCTTAAATAACAGTTACATGGGTGCTGTTCCTGGGTGAGAGAGAAACCAAATAAATCTTGCCTAGAAATGGCGTGTCAACAAAACTAGCTCAGGCACGGAGGTGCTTACAGGTAGATGACAAGATTTTTACCACTGTCTTGACAGTAGGACAAGTAGATGATCAAAATGCCACTCCTGAGAGCCCTGTGTTTGGGCATTGTGCTTGCAGTCAGGCTTCACTTCAGTTTCCCACTTTTTCAATAATCCTCCCATACTGTTTTTGCTTCATCAATAGTGTGAACTGTGGAAAGCCATTTTGTGCTTCATCCTGTTTATAGTTTTCTTAACAGTTTCTGCACAAGTAGTCCCTAACTAGAAAGGAAAGAAGAGGAGCAGAGAAGAAATGGTATAGCAAAATGGAAGTTAATGTAGTTAGGAAAGGAAAACTGATTTACAAATCTACCCACTCTTGATCTATCACAGTTATTATTGGTCCAGAAAATGTTTTTTTCATCTTCTGCATTATGAACCCTGTCAAGCCAAAACAGATTCTAACATCTATGTTCAGCCCCTAACACCACAGGGACCTTAGTTCTGATGGACTGACCAGAACACAACGTAATTTTTTGAGTAGGTTGAAAAAAGGCTTGGAACTTGAAAAGGAAGGTGGGAACTACTCAGCTGTTCCTGTCACTAATCCCCTTTGTTGGAAAGCCAAGATACAGCTGATGCCAGCACCCTGATACGCTCTTTTTCAGATGTATAATAGTGACCACATATCTAGTTTTCTCTGTTTTTTCAAACTGTCTCCATGTCAGCACTTAAGCATTTTCGTTAAGAGTAACGCCTTATTTTTCAACATCATTGATGCCTATTTCAACCTGCAAATGAGTCATCATTTAATGCTGTGAAATATGTGAAGTGTTTAGCAACAATATGTATGTAGCAATACCCTGCATTTGTTTGAGAGAATAAAGGAAAAGAGAAACCACTTAGTCCAACCCTAGAGGAAGACATGGATCACAGTGGCCTTTCTGTAGCTCTTAGCTAACCTCTAAGGCGAACAGTAGTACCCCAGCAGTGCAAAAATTCCAGTGCACTTTGGGATCTTCACTGCCAGCACAGCTGCGTTATGAAGCCCAGTTCTAATCACACACCAGATGGTTCCTTTATGTAAAGAGATTACTTAAGAGTTGCCAAGCTATTCACCCTTTCTGTAAATAAAGATTTCAGTAGGAATCAAGAAACTCACAAAGCTGCGAATTTCCTACCCGTGTCTTTGCTTGTTCTTCAGCCTTTCTTGCTAACTGTGGTGCCAGTGTATTCTTAGGGCATGATTAAAAAAATAAGATGGTCTGCATCTCACTTGGCTGCACCCTGCGTGAACCCAGTCATACTGAAATGGTGCCACCACTGCCCTGGTCAATCCTGTGCCCAGAGAATAGCTGACCTGACACCTGAGCTGTAGCCAAGACATTTCAAACCCCTTTCTACTCCTCCTCAGGTTGGCTTTGCTGCCACAGAGCTAGAAGCTCAGAACAAAGAGGAAAACAAAGGGTGGCATAAGCCCATGTTCTGGATTCAAAGGCTGAGTGGCCAGGTTTCCCAAGCAGTTTGCGAGGCTGGCCCTGGACTAAGAGCACTTAATCAGCCCCATAGCTGATAATTCCTGCTAAGCTGAAGCAACTGCCTGGCAGAAATATGCAGACACCTACAAACTCAGTACATCCCTCAGATGGTGTTTTACTTCCGTACATGGAAGATACACATATTCTGTTTAAAGAGGAAAACCTGGGAGGGCGTAAGATTGCTGGGGGGAAAAAACCTACCTATGCATTTTCTTCACCCATTTTTTGCCAACAACAGCTAAAGCTTCACTTTGTTTTTTCACAGAACTTCACTCTCTTTTTTGCCCACAGATTGACAGTGAGCCAGTAGAGCAAAACTTCCAATCAGAGATGCAAAGGCAGAAGCGAAACAGTATGTACACAAACATATGGTAACAGAGTGGGTTTCTAGTAAGCCAGGGGTGAAATTGCTATTGAGGCCAGCATCTCTTGAGGTACCGAACTGCGATCATCAAGGGGAAGATAGATGTTGTGTTTTAACTCCAGCTGGTAGCTTATCACCACACAGCTGCTTGTTCACTCTTCCCCAGTGGGATGGGGGATGGAATCAGAAGGGTAAATGTGAGAAAACTCATCGTGGATTGAAATAAAGACAGTTTAAAAGGGATTGGACTAGATGATCCCCTAACGTCCCTTCCAACATTAATGACTCCGTGACTCTGTGATTCTGTGATTCTGTAATCAGTAAATTAAAACAAGGAATTCATTCACCACTTCCCATCGGTGGGCAGGTGTTCAGCCATCTCCAGGAAAGCAGGGCTCCATCAAACATGGTTACTTGGGAGTACAAACTAATGTAACTCCAAATGTTCTCCCCTTCCTTCTTCTTCCCCCAGCTTTATATATTGAACATCACGCCACATGGTGTGGATACCACACGACAGGTCATTTGGTGTGTGACTTTATATCGGCCAGTTGGGATCAGCTGTCCTGGCTGTGACCCCCTCCAGCTTCTTGTGCACCCCCAGCCTGCTGGCAGGGAGGACAGAGTGGTAAAAAGAGAAAGCCTTGATGCTGTGTAAACACTATTCAACAATAACTAAAACGTGTTATTGATAATGTTTTCATTACAAATTCAAAACATAACCCCATACAGGCTGCCATGAAAATTTAACTCTACTCCAGCCAAAACCCGTACAGTAATAAAGGCACAAACAAATGAGGTGAACAATTTTGTCTGGTCAGAGATTGACACAGAGTCACAGAGTGGTTTGAGTTGGAAAGGACCTTACAGATCATCTAGTTCCATCCCCCCCGTCACGGGCAGGGACACCTTCCTCTAGACCAGGTTGCTCAAAGCCCCGTCCAATCTGGCCTGGAGTAGAAAAGAACCCAAGCCTCTTAGCAGTACAGGGATCACAAGAAAATTGTGTGGTTTCTGTGGTTGACAATCCATCCACTTTCTGAGTCAAGGGAGAGAAGGGATGAGACAGCTTTTCTCTGTATATATTATGCCATTTGTATCAGCTTCCTGTTGCCCTAAGACCAAAGAAGTCTCTTTTGTCAGACAAGCAGCAGATAAAACGTGTGCAGAATATCTGCTGAATAGGGAAGAAGATTTCCGAAGCAGAATGCCTCACTAAGCAACACAGAGCCCAAATGCCTAAATGGAAGCCATCAATTTCTGATTTTCCCTCACACACAACTATTTCTCTTTTCTTTCAGTGCTTATTTTTGACCTTCCCCCTCTGGAATACACTGTTGACATTGAAATAAGCCTTACGGATTCATCTTTTCTGGAGCCAGTCAAAGACTATTTCAAAAACCTTCATCTTCCAGTTTCAACAAATATTTCGAATGTGGAAATGACAGTTTCAAACGTTGACATTTCCACAGGTGGGTTGGTTATTTATTTTTATATTCTGGGTAACGTGGGTTTTTTGCCAGTAGTTGATCTCTCTCAGTTTTACCATCCATAACACTCAGAAATCAGCAAAACTGAACTGTCTCTGCTGTCTACTGAAAGACACAATAAGACTGATGCTCTAGCACACAACAGCATGTTTTGTTATCTGCATCCTTCCACTCCTTTATATATAATGTTGGCATTAGGAATAACCCTGAGTGCTTTTCTTTTCCTAAGGAAGAGACAAAGCCAGAAGAAGCCTGAGCCAAAGGATTTTGCTCCAGTTTGAGTTAACAGGCAGTCTGAGTTACTTTCAAGTTTCAGGAAGCTGCGACCGCAGATATCAGGCTGTTTACTTCCCTCCACTTGCATTTGAAACGTAAATCGCTGTAAGAGGCTGTACTCTGACCCTGACCAAAATGATAGGCTGCATGAGGAGCAGTCTTTCCCTTACATCATAACTCACTAACAGTGTTCTTACTGGACAAGATATCAGACAGGTTTTATTACATGAGTTGTGGTCGTGCAACATCACATGCAAGTAACTAATACAGGGAAGGATATACAAACACACTGAGCATTTACAAAAGTAGAGGAAGAGATTTGGTACCTTCTTATCACTGGCACATAAAGCAGTGTTTATGTGCCAAAGTAGTGTTTAAGTAGCAAAAGGAAGTGTTTATGGCTTCTCAAAGCAACATGCAAATGGATCTTCTAGAGGTCTTCAGGGTCACATGCAATGCGTGAAAATCACTTTAATACCTTGTTTTGTCAATGGTACATTAAGAACAGAAAAAATGACAGTGAAGTGGTTCGGGGTTTTTATCAGAGAGAATGTATGTCTTTAAAGGACTTTGTGATAATGTTACCTCCTCTCATGCAGCATCTGTCAGGATAGTTAGAATTAGACAGCACCTCGCCGGCCACCATATAATGACCATTACATGCTCTTAAAATCTTTAAAAGCCTATACTTTTGCTTCCAGCTCAGGCAGTATAGAAACACCCAATTTGAAAACCATCACAAGACCCTGACCTACATGCCAGGTAAATTTTTAGGATCAGGCTTCACATCTGCATTCAATTATGTAAAAGTAATTGATCAGACTCATCACTCTACCAGTCTAGTTCCCATTTCTAGTTAGTCATTTGTCATTAGTATAGTAAGGTTTGCAAGGTGTCAGATCATCATGTTTGCATCATTCAAGTGAACTCACAAGAAGGGCAACATTTAGTTGAGATTACTGGCGTAAAGGTACAGCAGGGTGAATACACACCATGCAATACAAAATGCCATGTTTACCATTCTCATAGTATTTCTCTGTCTGTCTTATACAAGTCTGTCTGCCCAGTGGTGAGAACAGTAGCTGTTGTTCCTGTGAAGATGGATATGCCTGGCCAAGTGCGGTGTGTGGTGACTTGATAACCTGCCCTTCTGTCAGCCTAGCACCTGACCTGCCCTGCGGCTACATGAAGGAAATGCCTTTCTCCGGGCCTTACTGTGAGCCACAGACTAAAGGTAAGGAGAAACAGTGCTGAACTTCATCACTGAAATGTGGATCCACCTTGACGCAAGTACTTGCAGATATTTAGTGCCATACTGGAGCCCCAGCTCCTGGAATCACTCTGCTAAGTAAAGAAAGTTTCATCTCATCAGATTTTCAGCAGAGGAACTTAGAAATGTGACCAAAGGGTGCCACAGTGCTCAAGAGAAGAGAAGGAGCAAAAATCTAGCATGAATCTTTTGCTTGGTTTTATTTCATGACTCTTGTGACAAGGTGCCCATGGGTTTTTAGGAACCTGACTGATGACTGGGCACTTAGGCTCGGCAGCACTGTGAAGGAACTCTGCTTCTTGTCTCTGCAATCCCAGACAAACACCTATGAGGTTCTTCCTCTGATTTGTGATGGAGCAGCATGCAGAGTCATCTGGAGGTAGCCCTAGAGCTGGAAGCAGTCCAGTGCTGTCAGCATGCCCATTCTAATCAACTCTGCTTTGAGGCAATGCTTTTATTACAGGGCAGCCCCATATAAATACTGCTGTACTACTTCCAGAACTAGATCTAGTATCTCTTCCATGTGGAAGTCACACACCCCTTGGAAGTCCAGGGCCCTGGGGACAATGCTCCTCCACTAAACCGTATAGACATGTCCTTAAGTGGACCCAGCTTAAAAAATTCCAGTACCTCTTTAAGAATTTTATGGTTTTTTGTGCCCGTTGATTGGTTTTCACCCAGAATATTACCCTTCCAAAGTCATTGAGGATTTTTACATTCATTTCAGTGAAACATAAGTGGAGATATGTCCTGTGTAACTTTAACTATGTAAAAGATAAGTATTTGATCAAAGTTATTCATACAAACTTTCTATATCTAGAGCAATGTAGTAATTCAGCCATCGCAGGGAAGTTGCTTATCATGGTCCAAATGTATCACCTTTAGAAAGTGTCTACAGTTTTGCATAGGTTTCTAGCAGATGACAGGCATCCAAATTAGATATAGAAAATTAGGAGAACCCCAACTTTCCTATTATACAAATGAATCTTGGCAAGTTGTAAGATTTTGATTTAGTATTAAGATAGCTTTACCAAGGGCAAATTGTACCCAAATAATCTAGTGGTCTTATAGGATGGACTATCTGCATCAGTGGACAAGGGAAGAGCTACAGATGTCATCTACTTAGACTTCTATAAGGTCTTCAATATGATCCCCCACAATATTCTTGCTGCTAAATTGGAGAGATACGGGTTTGACAGATGAAATATTAGATGGACAAGAAACTAGTCAGGTGGCCATGTCCAAAGAGTTATAGTCAATGGTTCAACCTCCAAGTTGAAGCCAGTTACAAGTGATGTCCTTAAGAAGTGTGCCTGTGAAAACCTCATGAAGTTCAATGAGACCAAGAGCAAGGTCCTGCACCTGGGTCAAGGCAATCCCCAATATAAATACAGGCTGGGGAGTGAAGCAGTAGAAAGCAGCCATGCTGAGGTACTGGTGGATGAAAACTGGACATGAGCCAGCAGTGTGCACCCGCAGCCCAGAAACACAACCGTATCCTGGGCTGCATCAGAAGAATTGTGACCAGCAGGTCGAGGGAGGTGATCCTGCCCCTCTACTCTGCTCTCATGACACCCCACCTGTAGTACTGCATCCAGCCCTGGGGTCCCCAACACAAGAGGAATATGGGCCTGTTGGTGCAAGTCAGGAGGAGGCCTCAAAGATGCTCAGAGAGCTGGAGCACGTCTGTTACGGAAACAGGATGAGAGAGCTGTGCTTGTTCAGCCTGGAGAGGGCTCTAGGGAGACCTTATTGTGGCTTTTCAATACTTAAAGGGTTTATATAGGAAAGACAGAGAAAGACTTTTTACCAGGGCCTGTAACGACAGGACAAGAGGCAGTGGGTTTAATTGAAAGAGGGTAGGTTTAGATTGAACATAAGGAAGAAATTTTTTACAATAAGGGTGGTGAGACACAGGAAGAGGTTGCCCAGAGAAGTTGCAGATACCCCGTCACTGGAAGTGTTCAAGGTCAGGATGGATGTCCCTGCCCATGGCAAGAGGGTTTGACTGGATGATCTTTAAAGATCCCTTCCAACCCAACCCATTATATGATATTATAATTCTATTATTAAATTAGCAGAAAAAGCTAAGAAATCAGTTTGTAAGCATTGATTGTGATTATTTTTTACACTAATTTGTATGTTTTTCCTTACAGATTCATGTGGTATGGGAGAGCCCATTGTAATGAATATGTCAGTCAGACTTGACACAGACTTTTGCGATGATCTCAGGGATTCTTCTTCCAAACTATACAAACAATACAAAGCTGACCTTGAAAAAGCGGTAATGACTTTAGTTTTCCATCTCTGAAGGAAGAAAGCCCTCTAAGAAATATGGTATTTACCCTGAGTGTCTGTGAAACTGGGTGTAGTGTCACTGTGTCTGTGGGGAGCTGTGAAGTATGCAGCAGTGGTAGCTACAAAGTGGGCCAAGGCTGACCTCCCTCCACTGAAAGGCAATGAAAATATTCCCATTAATTTTAATATGCTTGACAATAGAGAAGCATTTAGGAATGTCTTACATCAAAAGCATGAAAAAGATACATCACATAATTGGTCCCAGCTTAAATCTACATGAGCACCTGTCGAATGAAACCATCAATACAAATTATCCCATGAAAGTGGGGAAAGCGCCAGGCCTGTTATATCAGATATGCTACATGCCCTTACATCAGTGTGGAATGAAAAGTTCCCATTTTAATGTACAGAGGACTAGAACAATGTACAGAGGACTTACGTCATGTGATATGTCTTTTTTTACAGTTTAATGCTAGCTACAGATGTTTACCAGGCTTTGTATCGGCAACAGTGACTGGTTTCAGGTAAGTAAACAATTTACTTTTCTCATGGAAGACACAAATCTTTCTGTCTAGTCCCAATGAGACACTGGTCAGCAAAGACTACATTCACTCTGGCTAGAACCCACACTCAGTATCTATGTACACACACTCAGTATCTACGTACTGAATGACAGTATAATAGCTGCAAAGGAAAGCCCAAAGATTAGCATGGAAATAGGATTGTGGGTAAAATTCACTACTGTGCAAAATTCCAAGAAACATAAGCGTTCTCCATCTGGATCAAATCCTTTTGTGGGAAAGACTGAATTCCACCCAAAAGGGGAAATAGATGTGAGTAAACCTAATATCATTTCCTAGATCATCAGGAAGATGAGTTAGTACTTTGGCTCTGAATATAACATTGGATCTGAGTAACAGAGATATTATTTGTGTCCACACATATATAAATGTAGCTGTATTTTAGGAATCTAAGAGAAGTTTAATAGAGATAGACAGCAGGCAAAGGAGATCTCACATAGACGTGTTCTTAATTTGGGAAGAGCTGTAGCATAACCTTCATGTATTCCAGAGCAAGTCTTGAGTCACATCAGAAGCCTGTGAAGGAGAGCCCTGTGAAGCCTTCCTAGCCATGCAAGACGGGTCAACACAACATAGAAAACCACTAGTATGCAACAATTTTTAATTCTGGTGCTTCTCTCGTTCTTGTATCTGTTCAGGCCTGGAAGTGTTTTTGTGAACTATGAAGTAAAAGCAGGAGCAGTAAGCTTTGAACAGATAGCAAATGCCAACAAAGTTACACCACAGTTTCTAGATTCACTGTACCGGCTAAACCCAGCTACCTTCACAACAGAAATAACTGGTAAGTTTAAAGCTCTCTCAGTGTTTTCCTTCAACCTTTACTTGAGTATTTCTAGCCTGAACCATGTAGCTGCTTTATACTGTTGATTATTTGTTACTGGATCTTTGAAAAACATTTATTTCTCTGGCTGTTCTGTTTCATCCTGTACCACCAAAGCTTAGGACTTACATGAGATGACTATGCATGCAGTGCCTTACATAGAAAACCAAATTCTTCTAGATACTCCAGTGAACTCTCATGCAGTCCATCCATGGGAGAGAGCTTGAATACCCTCAAGTTCACCTCCAGAACTGAGACAGCTCTTAGCATATCAGGCTGCCAGCACTTCCCACATCTTCAGACAAAAGCAAAACCTCTTGCAGCTGACATGAGAACAGGTTCCCCCTGGCTTACTTGAAATGTTTTCATGCTGCTGCAGGACAGTGTGTTACAACTCAGTTGCCCCAGAGGTGCTGTATTATCAGTGCACTGAGTGCTGGTCTGTTGGTCTCAGAGGATTACGTCAACCTGGTTGCTTCTTTTCCCAGTTTATTTACTTAGATAATAGTGGCGGTGATAGTATTTCTGTCTCTCTGCGTAAAACTGTCTGGGATCTTTGGCTGACAAAGATAGTAGGAGAATACGTTAAGGGAAGATTGCATACCTTCTATCAGAAGTAGTGCCCTGCAGCTGATGTTGAGTGTGCATTAGCTGTGAAGCACCTAGGATTCCCACAAGATGAAAGATATATGAAAGATGAAAGACGTGAGCTGAAATGACAGTAATGCAGAATGTTGCTCGTTGTCTTCCCAGATCAGACAAACTTCATTGTGAGTCCTGCAGACATTTTTGAAGGGGATACAGTAACACTGATTTGTGAGATAAATTCAACGTCTAAAAATGTGACCTGGTATCACTTCGATCAGATTATCTCAACCTCCATGCGCTATTCAATGGAGAGAAAAGTTACAAAGAAAACCTCAAGGTCAACTCTTAAAATTGCCAACATTATGATGAAGGATTCTGGTATGATTTTCTATTGTTAAAACAGCAGATGTAAATTTCCAGTGTGGTTAGTTCTATAAAAAGCAAAGAGGAATGCAGTGACTATGTTTTCCTAGAGGCAATGTGAAAAACAGAATCATAGAATCATAGACTGTTTGGGTTTGAAAGGACCTTAAGATCATCTAGTTCCAACCCCCCTGCCATAGGCAGGGACACCACACACTAAACTATGTCGCCCAAGGCTCTGTCCAACCTGGCCTTGAACACCGCCAGGGTTGGAGCATTCACAACTTCCTTGGGCAACCTATTCCAGTGCCTCACCACCCCCACTGTAAAGAACTTCTTCCTTAGATCTAAACTTCTCCTGTGTAAGTTTAAACCCACTGCCCCTTGTCCTATCACTGAAGCCCCTGATGGAAGAGCCCCTCCCCAGCATCCTTGTAGGCCCCCTTCAGATACTGGAAGGCTGCTATGAGGTCTCCAGTGTCCCTCACAATTTTGGGGTGCTTTTTTTTACCTTTAATGAACTATGTACTGACTGGACTGGCATTGCCAGGAAGATGTGAAATGACTGAAGTGAATACACAGGCTTGGGTATTCTCAGTGCCAGGCTTCACTGCCATATCACAGGAGACAGCTGTGACTACATGGCTGTGGGGCCTTCCCACCCTTTTGGTGTGATAAGGCTATGGTTGAATTTGTCCTCGATGTCGTTTGCCCCCTTTGCAAACATCACCTAACCAATCAGCGCTCACAGCTGCAGTTTTACATGTTCGGTTTTAGGGCTTTTTGAAAATCAGGAACAGTCAAATTGTGGCATTTTGCTGGGAGGAGTTATCAGGGGAATTATCATGTATTATCAGAGGTTTGACTCAAGCTCCTACTCAATTCTTTGGATCATGAATTTTACTTTTAACTTCAAAAAGGGTACTGTGGGACCACATGTTTAGGCACACATACACAAGGTAGGAGCTATGGGTCCAAACATCTTTGGGCTGGTATGTGCTCTCTTTGGAAATGCCTTCTCACCAGCATATGTGCCTGCACATAGAGTGCCACCTCTTCTGGAGTCCACCCCGGACACCTCTCTCTCACCCATTCTGTGTAGGAACCTTTTGCACAGACAGTCTATATTCTTACTGTGACATATTGCTGCCATGTGGGCTATGGGCAGTATACAGACCTCCAAATCACCAACTCAGCCAGATCTTAAGTATTTCACTCCCAGACTGCTGGTCTCTTCTCAAGTACCCAGCAAGACTGAAGCTGCCTAACCTGGACACGTTTGGCACCAGGAGTCTGCAGAAAGCATACTGCAGATGACCTGAGGGTACATTTTAATTAGCAAGTATCAGAGCCACTGCAGAGCAGGGAGATGTGAAAACCAGGGACAAAAGTAGCTCCCAGTTCCTGACTCCATATGTAGAGGAAAAAACATCAAAATGTGTTCTCAATGGTAAGATATTGCCTATGTTTTACAGGTTCCTATAAGTGCACTTTCACAAGCAGCGATCAGTTTAACACATTGATATACAAGGCCACAGAAACAATAGCCGTGTCTCCGCTATACATCACTCCAAACTTAAACGACATCAATGTTACATGCAACAGTCCTGAAATGCAGGCTAATGGTCCTCTGCTGTCCTGTTGTATTGACAAACACTTACCATCACTTACTGGTGACTGGAAAGTAAATGGAGCAATCAATATTACAGGTAAGGTTAACAAACAGTTGTCTTTCACCTGCTGTGGTTTTTGTTCTTCAAAGATCTCCTTCTAACTGGCTACCCCAAAGGCCAAGTCCTAGGATGAATACAGGGTATGCTCCAAAGGTGGGTGGTGGGAGGATGATGGATGGACAGCATGGTACGGACTCCATATGTGTTGTGCCAGAGTCGGTGGGATTCTGGGCATCTCCATGTACAGTGCAGACATGGACGCTTAGAACTGTGCCATCCTGGATGGAAACAGCTGCCTGGAGCAGCATCATACCAGCTTTTCCCAAAAACTTTTTTTCTGTATTGTCTAGTTTTGAGAGCAAGGATGAGTGCATCAGTCTCTACTGCTATCTCCAGAATCGTCCTTGGGGAATGAAAAGCTCCTGTGTACCACATACCAAGACAGGCAGGCACTACACTTTGAAACTGCAGCATAGCTTAATACTGAGTGGAGAGTTTCCCTCTCTACCTGTAGTTTTGATATATCACATCCCACAGGGGTTTACTTATAATGTGAATATAAAGAGTTAGTAAAGCACCAAGTAAACGCATTGCAAAGAGATACTCATCCTAAACATCTCAGATAATGAGGTTAGGCCAAACCAGAATACTTCTAATTTTGGCTTATCCTGAGCTAGCCAAGCAATGTTGATGCTTTTAGACTGATTTGGGCAGTAGGTGCCCAGCACTGTGCTGACAATCAGGCCTTTGGATTACCACTGTGAAAAACAGAGTAAAAAATGTGAATGAACTCCAGCAATGATGTGTTAAAAGTGCCGTGCTATCAAAGGTTACATTACAAGGTTTTCCTTAGCTGGAGTGATTGCTTGTGTTTTCCAGAGTCCAGGTGTTTTTTGACATCCTCAGCCCTACAAGGGATGTTTATTTCTCTTTAGGAGTCTCCAGTTTCAGTGAAAACTGCACTGAATACAAGCTCAACATCAGTGAGTCACTATGCTCACCTGAAAAGTCAGGTACAGTGACTACATACACATGTGAGCTGCAGACTGGGCATGGTGCCAGGCACAGTGAAAACATCAGAGTGACATACTTCCGGACAGGTAAGAATCAGGTAGCATGTACCAGACCACCAGCACGTTAATGCATAGGTGGCCTCTATGGCACATGTCATTTGCAAGGAAATCATTATAACAAGTGACTCTCAATAATGTGATGTCTGTCTTGTGTTGTCCTAGCCCATGTCACAATATCTTCAAGTGTAAACTCAGCAGTTTCTGAGGGATATGCATTCAGTCTAACGTGTGAAAGTGATGTGAGCAATTACGAAAGTATCAGCTGGAAAATCCAATCTGGAAATGCCACAAAAATAGTAGACTGTGATGGGTGCATCAAAACCAGCAAATTTCCAGCCACATCTGTGCTCACAGTGAAGACTGCCACACAGGACTGGAGCGGTGAGTGAACATGGTTTATATTGGCTACAAAGGCAATGAAATCTCTGCATCATTTGTAGCATTCTTAGCCCTGCAAATCACTGTGAACTCTGGCCACAGTAAGTTAAAACAGGAGTTAAAATTATAACTGCTGGAGGACAGTAAGACATGATGCTGCCAACAGCACTGTACTTGTTCAGTATTAGGGCTCATGACCATGCAAAAACTCAGGAGCAATTCTACTGACTGAGACATGTTTTTTGTGTCACTCCTTTCAGGCACCTACATCTGCACACTGTCCCAGAAGCACACGGAGAGTTCTGCCAATGTGACAATTGAGGTTATTTCCTTGCCTCTCAAGCAGAACATCCTGATAGACCCCATTGAAACACCTGTGCAGTGCAAAATGCAACAAGCCCTCGAGTGCTGCATCAGTGCTAACACCAAGGAAGATTACACTGTTACATTTGTGGTTCAACAAAATGAATTTCAAGTTGGTAAGAAATAATAAACTTGCAGAATCGTTAGCTGCATTATGTGTTGCAACCCAGTTCCTTGGCTTTCTGTTTTCAGTTAGGCCTCTGTAACCAATTCAATCTTACTGCTATTAGGAAAACTCACAAGTACTCCTGAGACTGTTAAAGACAATGAAATGGACTATTTCTTAGGATGGCTACCATCCATGTGGAGCATGGTTGAGATTAATAGAATGGCAGCTGAATTCACTGCTGTAGTGGTAAATACATAATAGGTACATTCAATGTTTGGTTTGTCTTGCCAGGCAGTAAGAAGTGAGCATCCTCACCATTGTTCAGATTAGAAATTGCTGGATGCCATTTGTTTGCTTTTATCTTTCACTCTGCCACTTTTTTGAACTGAGTATCATGGAAACATTACTTAACAAGATCTATTTATTTATGAAAAATGTAGAATAACTCATTAAGAATGCAATTCAAAGAACGGTTCTGTTTTCTTCAAGGATACAGGTAACAGAAAAAAACCCTAAGTTTCTATGTCTTCAAATTTAGGGCAACTCTGCAGCTTCCCTGACATGTTTTTATAGACTAGAAGTTTTTAAGTGAGTCACAAAACAATTAATTTGAAAACAAAAGCAAAGAAGGTCCACCTAAACTAACTCAGAAGACATGCAGGAGTGCAAACCCAGGCTGAACTGTAAAGCAGGTGGAAACTGAGGGGTCCATTGGTTGATAAGAAATCTACTGAGATCTTCTTAGAAAAGATTGCAGTCATTGACCCTCAGGCACAGGCATATCGAAAAGCAATAGGAGTCTGCTGCAGATCCTGAGTTCCAAAGAACCAGGGAAATGCAGAACAAAAATAACAACCTAGCCTAAATGAAACACCTGTGATTGATAGAAGCAGAAGCAGGAAGAAGTATTCTCCAAAACAATTTTTAAGCAAACTCTGGTTCCTGCACAGTAAAAGAGGGTCTGGGCAGGATTTGCTCACACACCAGTAATTGAAAAGCTAGTGGTCATGCACCAGCTGCCAGAAGGGAGTGAGAGGCAGAAATCAGCATGCAGAAAGGAAGTTTTTCCACAAAGGAAGGTTTCTTTCTCTAGGACCCACAGAAAAGAAAGTTTTGCTGAAGCTTTCTGCTGACTGACCCCAAACTTATCTTAATCCTTCCATACAGAGAAGAAGAAAAAGGGAAATCTGCTTTGCTACATGTACAATTACACAGAAACAGAATGCAGCAAGAAGAAAGAGCTCAGTGCACATTGCAAGTTTATTAACCGCATTGGACAGGAAGTCAACAGTGAAAGTATAAGACTGCACCTAATAGCTGGTAAGAAGAAAAGTTACTGTTTAAAGCTTTTAAATAGGAAATCCCAATATCTTTGTTAAATCAGATGCCACAGATTTATCACTGGTGACACCTAACAGGAGCAGGTTTTGTTAGCCAATGGTTTTTGTCTCCTTATTTGATGAGAAATTTTGAAATACAGAGGAAAATATCAATTCTGCTGTAATTAAAAAAATTAAAAAAATAGACAAGATGTTTTGTCTTCACTGTATTTGACAGTGGCCCCAGTACATTCCCAAGCAGTTATAGTTCTTTATATCTGTGTCTTTATCTATATAGTTATAGCTATAGCTGTAGTTATAGTTTTTCTATTCCTACTTCTATACAGTGCAGCCTGCACCACTAAGCTTCAGCTCTGTTTTGAAGTGTGGTCAAGCAGCTCCCAGCTTGCACCAACAATTTAGCAAAGATGAAAGACCATGGTGCCTCAGGAAGAAATCTTCTAGTTCAGGAGGTCCCCCTGTGGGAGAGCATATCCACTTTAAACACATGGATAATTGCAATTCAACATTGCTAAATCCAGTTTCAATGTTTAGTTCTGACCAGAGTTTGAATATTTCAGTTTCTGTTCTAAATTGGAAAGAAAGAAATGTTGGACATTGCCATAACGTAGAAATCTGGGGGTTTTCCACAGTAGTGGTGCCTAATGCTGAATCAGTGCATCTAGTCAGATTTCACTCTCTTAGGCAGCACATATGCAGGCATTTTATTTACTTTAATCAGCAGATACTTACTGATATTACAAACCAAATGAAACCAATTAGCTGTTCATCAAAAACTGTTGAGATTGCACAAGGTCTTAATCAATTTCCTATTAGTGCTACAGCAGCACTGAGACCTGGCAGAATAAACTTTGCTTGATTTACTGTTCACATAGTGGTCAATATAATCCCAGTCCACTTCTATCTAACCCTGTAATCTAACAGACAAATCTTAAAACCTTGGGTATTAGTCTGTTAATTTGATTCAGTATTCAAAACCAAGGGGCTTTATTAAATTTAATTTTCAATTTCATGATTCAAAAGAATTGGAGAATGTACGACATAGACCCTGAAAAGTAATAATTAATGAAGACAGCAAGCTGAAATCACAACTAATTTAAAGGCCTCTGAACTTCAGGTTGTCACAGGTTTGATGGGGGTAAATTATTAATCTCCCTGCTTCTTAGTTTCTCACCTCCATGTCTTTTTCTCAATACAGATAAGGAAGTTTCCTGCTCAGACAGCTTTGGAATTGGACTAGAAGGGTCTACCTTAATAAAGCCATGCTGTGAGTTAGATAATCCACATGGTTTTACCCGAGGCAGTAAAAGGTACAAGTGCTCTGGCAAATCATGGAAGCTTGAAAGGAATGACTGCCTATCTGTATCAATAAGCAACCTGCTGACTAGTGCCGAGGTAATATATATGAGTTTTCTAGAGGTTGGTGTGTGGTAGTAGAAGAAAGCAAATATTTTTTATTGGGTGTTTTTTTGCTTAACAACATAAAATACATGAAGCATTAAGAAATCAAATACTTAATTAAAACTATGTTCTAAAAGGTGTAAAGAATGCTGGCTATATCTACACAAGTCAGTCCCCATCTCTGGCCCAGGGGGCACATGGCACTGTATGGCTGATGTCCATAGATATGAACGCTCTCTTCCCCTGGCAAGGTGACCTTATTCATAGCATCACTGGCCTGCAGTGTCCCCTGAACCATGCTCAGGCACTGCTCTCAGACCCAGGCCCCATGTAGCATTTCCCCTCAGCCTCTGTGCTTCACAAATAAGTGCTGGGCCTTGATTTTCAGCCTATGTATCCTATCATAGTGATCTTCACTTCTACAGACCATCCAGAGTCACCCTTCTCTCATGGAGTTTAAATGAGAACAAGTATCTTTCCTTCATCAAATACTTACTATGTAAATTAGTAAGTCTTAGTAAATTAGGCACAGCAAGGTCTCAGGCAGAGGTACAGCTACTCAGTTACGTATTTTTGCCGCTTGTTGAATTTTGATCCCTCATATGTTTGGGCCCAAACAAACTATTTTCTTCCCAAAAATTACCAGGGGGGAATTTTCTTCCAGGAGTCTGTGACTTAGCACAGACAAGAGACCACACTCTCTCATGAAGAGACCACTCTCCACAACACTCCGGATATTAACCCAGAACAGGTTAGGATACCATGTTCTGGAGGGTCAGAGAGTTGAACACAACCAGCGTGTCTAAAATGACCCTGTCTCTGTTTATTTTACTAGTGTAGGGGTAGCCATTATGAAGGAAGATCAAGCTCTAGGTAAAATGCACATATCTGATGTACTATTTGTTATCTTCTATTCCAGTCCTTGGTCAACAGCCCTGAGGAAAAAGCAAACCTACCTAACTACCTTGCAGAGCTTAAGGAAAAGACAGGAGAGGAGCAAAACATTATAAACAATTCTCCTGCAAACCTAGGCGCAATCGTTACCATCCTGGGTATGATCTCCTCTATCCCAGCAGATGCAGAAGAGCTCACTATTCAAGTAAGTTTTTGCTTTAAGTCTTACCTCTACTTGTAAAGCCCATTGGCCCCTATTGTCACAGGGGATGACATTCTCCCAAGAGAACTTGCATAGTTATTTAGGGTCAGGAGAAGGAAAGTATTAAGAGAGTAAAGATGAAATGACACCAAAGATACGGAAGAGTTTATAAGTCAAAATGATGAAGACAAACCTATGCATGAAAGAGAGGATGTGGTATGCTTAGCAACTAGAAATTGGACATGAGCACACAATGTGCACTTGCAGCCCAGAAAACCAACTGTATTCTGTATTGCATAACAAGAAGCACGGCCAGCAGGTTGAAGGAGGAGATTCTCCCCCTCTATTTTGCTCTAGTGAGACCCTGCCAGGAGCACTACATGAAGCTGTGGAGTTCCCCAGTATAAGATAGACATGGGCCTGTTGCAGCAGGTCCAGAGGATGGCCACAAAAATGATCAGAGGGCTGGAACGACTCTCCTATGAGAAAAGGCTGAGGGAGTTGGGGTTGTTCAGCCTGGAGAAGAGAAGGCTCCAGGGAGACATTATAGCAGCCCATCAGTGCTTAAAGGGGATTTATGGGAAAGACAGAGAAAGACTTTTTATCAGGGCCTGTAATGACAGGACAAGGGGCAATGGTTTTAAACTAAAAGAGGGGAGATTTAGGTTGGACATAAAGAAGAAATTTTTTACAATGAGGGTGGTGAGACACAGGAAGAGGTTTCCCAGAGAAGTTGTGGATACCCCATCATTAGAAGTGTTCAAGGTCAGGATGGATGTCCCTGACCATAATAAGGGGATTGGACTGGTCTTAAAATGTCAAAATCATTCCATGATTCTATGATTCTATGAGTAGAAGGAGAAATAGAAAAAAAGTTTGAAATAGGGAATTTGAATTCTAGGAGCCATGATCAAGCAAAGAAAATCAATTAGATGTTACAACAAATTAATAGCAAAGCAAATCTTAGAAATACTTGGAAACATTGATTGTAAGCTACAGAGGAAAAGCACTGCTTTTCTGAGCAAAGAAAGAGACAACATTTGGTAACTGGAGAACCCTACATGATAGCGAGTGAGCACAAAGCCTGAGAAAGAAGGAAAAGAAGGCTGGAGAAGAAAACCACTAAGTAATATGTAAAATAAAAAGCTACACAGCTACATTTCTGGAAACTGTAAATTTAAAATAGAGCATTCAGAGGGTTAACAGCGGTAGGTTTCACATTGATTGAGCAACGTAAAGAGATGTTGGGCTTTTTCAAAAGGCAATTCTAGGACCACATAGAAATTACCATCAGAAACAACGATTTGTACGGGATTTCAGTAACAACGTTATTCTTCTGTTGTTCCAGAATTTCCTCTCCACAGTGGACCTCATTGTTTCTGATTCCACAGCTAAAGTTTGGGAGGACCTGAATAAAGAGGAGATACTCAAAAGTTCTTTGTTGCTGCATTCAGTAGAAAATTTTTCCCTGCGTCTCCAACCAGTTAATAATACCATTCCTCCTGTCTCTGCAAACAGCCTTCAGCTACAAGGTGTAGTTGTCACAGAAAATAGCAACATGGATTATAATAAGAACTTCCGCAGTACAGAAAACCTCACTGTTAATGTGCTCATTGACGAAACTGAAATTCAGACTCTAACCCAAAATTCAACCATTGTCAGTGTGATGTACTCAAAACTTGGACATATTTTGCCCCAGAATGAGTCTGAGTATCTGAACGGCTTACTGCTATCAACAACTGTGAGCAGCAACAGAAGCCAGAAGTTTGATATTAATATGACCTTTGCAAAGAAAAACTTTTCTCTAAAGATGCCCAGATGTGTCTTTTGGAACTTCACACTCAACAAAGGTGGGGGGGGCTGGGATACTAATGGTTGCACCCCCACAGAAGTAGAAGATTATGTCATTTGTTCCTGCAATCACTTGACATCATTCTCCATTCTGATGTCACCTGATAAATCCTCCCAGTTAATCTTTGAAGATTATATTACCTACATTGGCCTGGCCATTTCAATCTTGAGTTTGTTGGTCTGCATTATAATTGAATCCTTAGTCTGGAAATACGTGACAAACAACACAACCTCCTATATGCGCCATGTCTGTATACTCAACATAGCTACATCGCTCCTGATTGCTGATATTTGGTTCATTGTCACTGCCTCCATCAGTGACCAAAACCAACAGATGAGCAGAGGTATCTGTTTTGTGGCCACCTTCTTCATCCATTTATTCTACCTGTGTGTCTTTTTCTGGATGCTCAGCCTGGGCCTCATTCTTTTCTACAGACTGGTCTTCATCTTGCATAACACAAGCAAGACCTCCCAGAAAGCAGTGGCATTCTGTCTGGGATATGGGTGCCCCTTTGCCATTGCAGCCATCACCATTGCTGTCACACTGCCAAGGAACAATTACACCAGAAAGGATGTCTGCTGGCTCAACTGGAAGGACAGCAAAGCTCTCTTGGCCTTCGTCATACCTGCCCTGATCATCGTGGCTATGAATTTGTTCATCACCGCAGTTGTTATAATAAAAATACTGAGGCCAACTATTGGGGATAGGTCAAACAGGCAGGAGAGGAACTCTTTGTTTCAAATTGGCAAAAGTGTGGCCATCTTGACACCCCTGTTAGGTCTCACCTGGGGATTTGGCCTTGCCACCATCATCAAAAACAGTCATCGAATTTTCCACATCCTCTTTGCTCTGCTCAATGCTTTGCAGGTGAGTTACACATACATATGGTTTTGTTTCCTGTATGACCATTTAACGTGTAGTGACATTCTTGCAGTGCTGTGTTTGAAGGGGAATAAAAACAGCTTGGGAAAGATCAGGTTTGCCTTACACATCCTTATTCCCAAAGGGCTCTTTGGGAAACCCATTCCGGGAATTCATCAGCATTTCATATTCCCAGCTGCATCAACAGAGGTGCCTTATAGATAAAGCTGGGTAAATATAACTTCCAACTTTTCCAGTACCTTTGGGAAGAATTTCGTTCCTGAAGATCAGGAAAATAGCCCTGTTATGTTCAGGTGGGCAAGCTTCAGCTGTCTGGTTTCATTTACAGTGCATCTGGAGGCATCATATTATGCTCTTGTGTGTTCAAGTAATGAGGGACTATAAACAACATGAGAGTCACCAAGAACAGCTGAAAAGTACTAATAATAAAGAGAGAAACTGACCAAAATACACACGATTGAAAATTTTCAGTCAGTATGATTTTTACAACAACGTATTTAGGTGGCCAGTAGTATTCCAGTACAGTGGGGTTTCTTAAGGACATAGTAGTTACGTTTACTCTGTCTCTTAAGAATGGCATCAAAATTGTATGCTTCAGTTGAAACTGCTAGCTTATCTGGGGAGCATAGGCAGGGCATGTCTTCCATACACAATGGTCCCTTACTCTAAATATGTTTACTGCTAGCAAACTATCTGTGCCACTTCTGTAGAAGAGATATACACCCAGTTTAAATAGTCCAGGCCTGGAAAACTCCTACGGCATTAGCACTCTGTTATGTGAGATGCAGTTAGAAAAATGCCCTCTGTCAAAGAGTTCAGAGTTTAAACAGTCAGCACAGACAATGTTTGAAATAATTATTAAGTAAAGTACTGCAACTGAAAGGTATCATTAAACTGCATATAATTATCTATCTCCTAGGGATTATTCATTTTGGTGTTTGGGACTTTCTGGGACAAGAAGGTAAGAATTCAAATTATTTCTTGTATTGCATGAAAATACTGTTGGAATTTGAACGTAAATCTGGATTTACCAATCGATTATGTTTTTTTAACAAATAGATACAAGAAGCCCTGCTGAAAAGGAATTCAATGTCCAAATGGAGTTCTCAGCAAACAAAGGTTAGAAGTATGATCTTAAAATGTATTTTGGTTACTGCTAGATAAAAGAGAAGACGCTAACAGCATAAATATATCCACTTTTTCAAAGTTCATTGCTTTACCTATAATTAGTAAAAACTTAGAAGGAGGTTGGTGGACATTTGATATAAATTCCGCAAGAAATAAACCACAAAATACAATGGAAACTTGAAGGTAGAAAACAGAAAATTTCAGTGGTACTATTACTTGTTCACAACCTAAGGGAAATACAAAGGGAACTTCGTGGGGAAGATGCCCTTCAGCTATGAGAGGGAAAGGATGGAGATATTGCAACTCAAACCCTCTGGATGCCACCATCCAGCCAATTCCTCATCCACTGAATAGTCCGCCCATCAAATCCATATCTCTCCAGTTTATGCAGAAGGATGTTGTGCCAAAGGCTTTACAGAAGTCCAGACAGACAACATCCGTAGCCTTCCTTTGTCCACTAATATAGTCACTCCATCACAGAAGGCCACTAGGTTGGTCTGGCAGGACTTGCCCTTAGTAAAGCTGCGCTGGCTGTTCCGAATCACCTCCCTGTCCTTCATGTGCCCTAGCATAGCTCCTAGAAGGATCTGTTCCATGATCTTCCTATTCACAGAGGTGAGGCTGACAGGTCGGTAGTTCCCAGGGTCCTCCTTTCTAACCTTTTTGAAACTGGTTGTGATACTGCACTTTTTCCAGCCACCAGAGACCTCACCAAGCTGCCATGACTTCTCAAATACCATGGAGAGTGGCTTGGCAGCTACCCCAGCCAATCCCCTCAGGATGCTGGGATGGATCTCATCAAGTCCCATATATTTGTGTATGTTCAGGTTCCTCAAATGGTCACAAACCTGATCTTCACTTACAGTGGGAGGGACTTTGCTCCCCCAGTCCCTGCCTTGCAATTCATCCACTTGAGAGGTGTGGGGAAAGAGCCTGCCAGTGAAGACTGAGACAAGAAAGTTGTTGAATACTTCAGCCTTCTCCTTGTCTGTTGTTACCAGTTTTCCAGTCTTGCACATCAGGGGAGGTACACTTTCTTTGACCACCTTCTTCCAGTTGACATACCTGTAGAAGCCCTTCTTGTTATTCTTCTCATCCCTTGCCAAGTTCAGCTCCAGCTACACCTTGGTCTTCCTGATCCCATCTCTGCAAAACCAGGCAGTGTCCCTGTACTCTTCCCAGGATACCTGTGCCTGCTTTCACTGCCTGTGCATATCCCTCTTGCCCTTTAGTTTCACCAGCAGATCTCGACTCAGCCATGCCAGCTGGCATTCCCTACCCCATTTCTCATACCTGGGGATCACAAGCTCTTGTGCTTTATGGAAAGCATCCTTAAAGATCTGCCAGCTCTGTTCTGCTCCCTTGTGCCTGAGGGCAGTTTCCCAGGGGGTCCTGTTGGCTCTTTAAGGTCATATACCTTAAAGAGCTAGAATTTGGCTTTCCTAAAATTCAGGGTCCTAACTGTACACTTTGGCTGTCTCACCACACTCAGGACTGTGAACTCCACGAGTGCCTGATCTCTGCAGCACAGGCTGCCTCCAATCTTTACATCACCAATTAGCTTGCTTGCACTGATGACCATCAGGTCTAGCATTGCATCTGCCCTGGTAGGGCTCTATTACCTGGCTTAAGTGATTCTCAATGCGCTCCAGGAGTCTCTTGGATTGCCTATAGCTTGCCATGCTACTTTTCCAGCAGATGTCCCCTGGCAGGACAAGAACCTGCAAGCGTGATGCCTCCTGTAAGCTGGAGTAAGAAGGCTTCATCAATAGTCCCCTGATTGGGCAGCCTGTAGTAGACACCAACCATAAGATCTCCTTTGTTGCCTCGGTCTCTGATTCTTACCCTTGAGCTTTTGACCTGCTCGTGGCTTTCCAACCACAGAGCCATGTACTAATGGACTAGGTCCGTCTATTTCTTCTCATATTGCTGCCCACAATTGGAAGGAGAGAGGAGAAAATAACTTGTACACTGTATCCCCTTACGAGCTGTGATTTACTTCATGTTGTGTAAGCTTCATAGGCCATTAAGGGCTGTTAAACACCCTTAAAGTGTTGCCTTTGCCTCCAGAATTCCTGTACCTCTGATGGGCAGAAGGGGAAAGAACATTCTGGAGATCTGCTGTTACGTGCTCACTTTGCTTTTGTAAAACTTCCCTAGGGCCTCTGCTATAGGCTACATTGAATAAGAAGCAACTGGGCTAGACAGTACTTACATCCAACCAAGTACAATTCTGCTTATGACATTAAGCAACCAGTACCCTTTAGAAAGGTTGGGGAACGGTCTCTCAGTGTGCACAAAGCAGTAAAACCACAGAACTACCTGCTTTTACAATGAGGCTTGACAAACCTCTACAGCAGAATAGAGAAGCCCAACCACACAATGAGGTCAGAGCCTCAGTGACCCAGGCCGTGTATTACAGACCTAGGAGAGGGCCACGAGCTGAGGCTGTGGGCTAATATTTACCTCATAAAGAGCTCTGCTGGCTGAAGACATGTTGCAGCTACAGAGTTGTTTGTTACCCTCTTCCTGCTAATGCCAAAGGTGTGTCCATCTCTTTTTCTGCACAGGAGGAGCCACATTCCCAGACACAGAATACAGATAAGTTTCAGCCAACAAGAATATAATACCTGTATCTAGGATGGCTTCATGAGGATGGATAGCTCTAACACAGAAATACTTATTTCAGCTTACACTTCTGTATTCATAATCCCTTAGTAAAGAAGACACGCGAGGGTGGGTAAGGGATTGAAGGCATCAGAATCTAACCACTGTCACTTGGAGTGGAAAAAGTAAATGGTAATAAATGCTAGCATCATTCTTAAATGACAATAGAGGTTTATTTTATATTGGTATCTGAATATTATATTGCTTTAGAAGAGTCTGTACAGGTGTTGCTAAAGAACTAGGAAGCAGACTTAAAAATAAGGATAATTAAGACAGATGGGTACATACCCTCAAAGGAATTAAGGAGTCTATTAAGGCTGGACTGTCAGCTCAGAGGAACAGCATTGGCTCAAATCACTCCAACTTCCACAAAGTCACGGAATTGCTGAAGTTGGAAAGTACCTCCAGAGATCATCTAGTACCACCCTCCCACTCAAAGCATGGTCAGCTATAACTCAGAGTCATGTCCAGCTGGATTTTTAGTAGCTCCAAGGATGCAGACCCCACAATCTCTCTGTGCAGCCTTTTCCTGTGTTTGAACACCCTCACAGTGAAAAAGTTTCTTCTTAAGTGGGATTTCCTGCATTTCTATTTGTTCCCAATGCCTCTTGTCCTTTCACTGGGCACAAAAAAGAAAAGCCTGGCTCTGTCTTCATTCCCACCGCCTCCTGTCCTTTTAGTAGGCACCAAGGAGAAAAGTTTGGCTCCGTTTTTACTCCTGTGCAGTTAGATGGCCCCCCCCATATGCCCTGGTGCATAGGGATGTTCCTCCCCAGGGTTTGGAGGACTTTGCATTTCCCTTTGTCAAACTTCATAAGATTCCTGTCATCCCATTTCTCCTGCCTCTTGAGGTCCCTCTGAGTAACAGCAGACTCATCTGATCTACCAGCCACTCATTCCAGTTTTGCATCTTCTGCTGACTTGGTGAGGGTGTACTTTTCCCATCATCTATATCATTAACAAAGGTGTCAAACCAGCATTGGACCCAGTAGTGATCTTTACGCATGCCCCCTCCAGCAATGTGCTGAAGGCATGGAAGGAGACAGAGCAGCGCTCTAGGTTTTAAGTGCTCCAGCCATCTGCCACACTCAGACCTTGTGTCAGAACGAGACAGGAAAGATGCAGTTTCTGCCTCATTTTTTCTTCATTTAAGATGCCCAGAATAATCCACTTGTTTTTTTTTTTTAACCAGTACTCCAATTATTCCATTGCTTTCTGCAGGAGGATTACTCCTGGGAACACTGCACCATTCATTCTTTCTGACTTGAAAAGGACATCTGCTGTATGTGGTGCTATTCTGACTATGGGAAAAAATTCCATTTTCCTGGGAAGAAAGGCAGGAATAACTGATGCAACTACCATTAAGCATGTTAGATTCTTCATTCCCTCTTATACTGACACATCCAGCAGAATAAAGTAGAGATAACAGTTCTGAACTCCTTTTCAGACACTTCCAACTCTAGTTGATACTGTGGAAGCTGCCCCAGTGGGAATTGGCATATTTCCTTGGCAGATTTGCTGATAAGGAATAAATAAAGAAAGATCAAAGTCTTTGATCAGACTTTTTAGATGTGATTCATATATCATCTTCCTCCACCACCTTATGATACAGATGACAATACACAAAACTGCCTAATTTCCCCCACCATGGTACAACCTAATGAACACAGAGGGACTGAACAAAAAAACCCCACGTTTTCCATACCTTTTTTAACACATCTTTAGAGGAATTCCAAACCACTCCAGAACCGAAAAAGAAACTTCATTTTAGCAGCAAACGTTTCTTCTTTCCCATCTGGACTGTAGTGTTGTGTTCCAATGCCCTCTAGTGTGCCAAGTTAAATTTGCCTCTGATTATCTCAGGTTATTGGCCTTCAAGGATCATCCCTAAACACATAAATCTCAGCTTTTCTGGTTGTCTTAATGGACATATTCCCTCAGATAAGGAACCAGAACTCTGTACTGCCTGATATGACAGATTCTGGAGCCTAAGCCATCTTCGCTGACCAGCAGTTAGAGATATGCTGTTTATGTTCTACCATTTCTTTCAAAGTTGGTCTCCTTCATTGCCATGATAAACATGTAAATGAGTGAACTTGATGCCTCACAAACATCTAGCTTCTCCATTGGTGGGTTGCCTGCTTGTACTACTGAACACTTTATTGTAAACATTTTCTTCTGCCCTCCCTCAATGTGGCTACAAAGAAAGTTCTTGGCTTTTGACAAAAAGCATTTTTTTTCTCTTACAGTCAACCTCCCTGATCCTGGTGACACCAATGCTTGCTATGAGCTATCCATTTTCAAGAACCTTTAACAACTTATGTGGGAAAACAGGTATGTGACAGTAAATCTCTCCTACTGAAGCACAAACAAGGTTTAGCCTGTATTCTTACTCTCAGGGATGTCTATTCAATCTATAGATCAATAGATCTATCAATCTATTTGTCTATCCATGCATCTGTAGATGGTATTTAACCTCCTAATACAAAGGAATTATAGTGAGCCACTGGTACCACTAACATAATTGATTGTGATTGTAGCATAATGCTAGCAGCATAATCATAGAATCACAGATTCATAGAAACACAGAATGGTTTGGGTTCAAAAAGACTCTAAAGACCATGCAGTTCTAACCCCCTGCCACGGGCAGGGACATCTTCCACTAGACCAGGTTGCTCAAAGCCCCATCCAGCCTGGACTTGAACACTGCCAGGGATGGGGCCAGTGCCTCACCATCCTCATAGGGAAGAACTTCTTCCTAATATCTAATCTAAATCTACCTCTTTCAGTTTAAAGCCTAAAACAAGTATTGGATAGTGGCATGTTTCATCAGTTCTAAAACCCACTAACCAAGTTTTGTTTTGAGCTTAATATTATCATGACACGGTGCTCCTCATTTCATCTACTGTTCATGTACTCTTCACCACCTTGGAGCTGTATCTCTTTAAAAGTTCTCTGGCTGTCATTTAATGGGCGTCAACATTTCAGCTATGACTTTATCTTGTAAGATGCATTGCTGGAAATATGAGTCATTTCTTTCCTAAATGTGTAATCTTTGTATCCAACCATTGCTCAGAGAAGGTTGTGATGTTTGGTCAAAGTGGGATAAGGAAGAATTTAATGTAGGCAAGCAACTGTTTTTTAAAAGTCAGTTTATGAGTCACATAATGGAAAGAGAAGTTGGTTTCTGACTCTGCTACAGTAAGTTTACATGAGTACACTGGCCAGATACAGAAGCCTCCTACTACAAGAAAGAGACTTGCCCACAACTGCCTCCCATGGCACTGCCACCTGAAACTCGTGTATTATTACTCTCTTCTACACTCTGCTCACAGGTTCTGTGCACTTGGGTCTTACTTTAGAGTCTCATGGTCACAAGACGGAGTGAGCTGGGATCCATCTCAACCATCCTCAACTAGGACTACTAAACTCCTGCATTTGTTTGAGTAAATTACTACCCCATGGTATAATCATCAGTTCAGGCTGACGTACCCTGGCTATGTCACGAAGCAGGTTAACCTCTGTTGTTGCTGGTACTGCTGTAATCCAGCTAGTATCAGGGCTGCAGGCCAAATCTTAGCCAACTGGGTAATCTGGACAGGTCTAACTGTCTTTGCTTTGAAGTGCCAAGATGTCTCAGGCTATCTGTCCTTACGCCCAACCACTGTGCTTTGTTTTGCAGGAAAATACAGAGTATCTTCTTCAGAGCCATCCAGCTCTTCCTCTGAAAACACTTCCAAGTCATATTCTTTGCTTAACTGAAGCACTGCAAATGCTAAATCACATAGCTCTGAAAGGACCTCTGCCCTTTCCAAGACGCACACAAAAAGTACCTGTGAGTCATCAAGAAGTGGATTGCTTCATTTTGACTAAACACTGCCTTGGTGCATTGTTCTGGAATCATCATTTCTGGTTAACATGTAAGGCAGGGAAGCTTTGAAAGGTGGAATTTTACAGGGGCTGCCAATCCCAGAAGAGATGACAAGGATTTGAAGGCCTCCAAGTGCTGGAAAAGACATTGGGAGTGAAGAATTCTCAGCCTTTAAGAGGGTGCTTAGCACTGTACCATACTGAGCCATGAGCTGCAGTGCTATAAACTGTTATATATAGCTGTTGTCCAGTGGTTTTTGTATTTCCCTTATCAACTCTTGGACTGATTCCAAAGGCCTGTGTAGATAGATACACAAGTACCTCATAGCTTGTCTCTTGCCCTCGTATTAAGAGTCTGGAAAGACCATAAGGTATAGAGCTCTCCACTTTCTATTTAAGACTTTCTGGAACTAAAGATACACAATTGAGAAGGTCCCTTTTAGATCTTCACTTTTGACTTGGATAAAACGAAGACCATGATGATTCCTGCATGGTCTTCTTCAGATGGAATGTACTGAAAGCTCCTTGTGGCACATTTTTTGAAGAAAAAGAAGGTTTATATCCTCAACTATAGTTATCCTTTCCTTGATATGTGGTAAGAGAGAGATGGTTGCTGCCCTCTTCCACAGAGGGAACTCCATTTATTTAACACATAGCAGTGTTAAGTACGCAAGGAATCTCTTAGGTAAAGCCTGTATGTTTGAGTGTGCTCTCAGAGAAGAATCACACTTGGGGGGCTCAGAGAGTCAACTCTGCAGTGAATGTAAACCACCGTGTGCCAAGCAGGATGAAAGGTTTTATATAAGTTATTGCTCTAATACTACATTTGTGGAAACAATCATTTCCAAGCCTGTATACCTTTAAAGGCAGGACTCCTGCCTTAAGTGAAGGGCTATGAGAGAGCCTGCAAAGTATTCATAGTGCAAAAAGATGTTACAAAACTGAATGTAAAATATAATAGATGGAATCATGAAGATTTATATTTGAGGCCATTATCAAATACTGCTGTTGAGTGGTACAGCCCCATACGGTCACTGGGGAATCAGGCCTATGTCTACCAGTGGTGAACCCATTCCCAGGACTTTGGGATGAACCAGGATGTGAAACTGTTGACTACAGTTACAGGCATGTGCAATGGGTTGGTATGGGCAGGTAATGACTGAAAACAATAAACAAGCATCAATCAAATGTAATATTTATATTGAAAGGAATTTCTTTTTGCTTGAAAATGTAGATATAATACTAGAACTTGAATACAGAGATTAAGAAATATTTGAAAGTCCAGAATCTCTTTGAACTGCATGGACAGTGGAAACTTTAAAATCAGACCTTTCCACGTTATCCCAACCAATATTTGCCTTTGGACAGTCATTTGATCTAAATCACTCTGGAAGTAGCTTGTGCAATACAGACCTACTACAGAATCACACAATCTCACCATGCGGGACATAAACTCTAAAGTACAAATCCGTGTAGACAGCACATTCGCACCACACTTTACCTCTGCAGACATTTCATCCCTGAGATTTCACCACACTGCCCAGTTTAGCTTAGCTTGGGTCTTGACTGTATGTGAATGAGAAATCAGGATGTGATGTGATGCTGAGCTGTCTGGCACTGAAAGCCATCTTCGGGTGGCTCTTGAAAGGCAAGGCCCTTGCCAGCGTTACAAAAGCTATGACAATTCATGCAAGAGGAGCAGCTCAGAAATTAACCGTGCCAATCTCAAACACTTGGGGCCAAGACTTCACTTGTATTTATACACAGATCTGACAAAACGGAAGAGAAGAAAAAGTGGAAGGTAGTGCTGAATGGTGGAAGAAGGGGAAACACATGGCAGCAACAACACTATACCCCTCCCACCAACCCTCAGCAGCAAAAATCAGACAAGGTGGGCAGTGGACTCACCAACAGCTTGCTCCTTTCAGGAGTCTTGTGCTTTGGGCAGCTGACCCAGTCCTTCCCTTTGTCTGGACCAAAGCCCAAATCCCTGCATTCACCCCCCTTCCTGAAGTCAGAGCTGTCATGGGGCTTGTTTCCTGATGATTGCTGTCACTCATGTACCTCCCCCTGCTTAACTGCAAGGCACTAAGTTTAAAACATTGCAACAAAAAACTACCAGGTTCAACTAATTCCTAAAAGGGATTATTCACTTTTATAGCATTGGATGGAGAACAGTCATGCCTTGGCACCTTCTCATTTATTCCAGATCAGGAAAAATAGCAACAGAGGGGACTGTGACACATAGGTCTCTGAAGAACAGACATGCCTTCTTTCACATGCCCTGAATAGACGTTTTGGACTGTGATGGTTGTTGAATAACTCTCACATGGGCTTCAAGCCCAGACTTACTCTTCATTTCTGAAAGACTTTGGGAAACTTTAATATGAACAATGCAGAGAGCCCAGGAGCATTTAATCCCCGCTAGAGTGGCCAGTGAAAATCAATGCGCCCCAGAACTGGGGTTTACAGGTGTGCAGCTCTGATACCTTTACTTTGGACCATGAAACCAGTTATGTTCTGATCTCTGATGTTTTCATGGCTCACCAATCTGGCAGGCACATTCACTTCTTACACTGTGCCAGGAAACATGTCCGGGAAATAGCTGCATTTTGGAAAGGTCAAGTTGGTTCTCAAGAGCTAACAGGATTCAATGCCATTGAGAAGACAGAGGACTGACAGGCAGATTCATGCACAGACCATGCCATTGCCTTAGTACTTTCCTGTTAGAAAACCAGTGCAAAACATGCAATACAACCTACACAAAATCCAGGACAA